>NC_058406.1:11896846-11948407 GCF_002201575.2 Neomonachus schauinslandi | reverse complement strand
AGAAAGAAAGAAAGAAAGAAAGAAAGAAAGAAAGAAAGAAAGAAAGAGAGAAAGAAAAAGAAAGAGAAAGAAAGAAAAGGAGGGAGGGATGGAAGGAAGGCAGGAAGGCAGAAAGCAAGAAAGCAAGAAAGCAAGAAAGGAAGGAAGGAAAAGGAAAGAAAGAAAGAAAGGAAGGAAGGAAGGAAGGAAGGAAAAGAAAGAAAGAAAAAGAAAGAAAGAAAGGGAATTCTAGTGGCTTGCCTCTTTCCCTGGTCTCTCTGCTTTCACCCTTGCTCCCCTGCAGTCTAACCAGACGGAGGTTTTTAAATATGTCAGATCACCTCCCTCCTCCAGACAAAACCCTCCCACCACCCCTGTCTCCCTCGCTGTACATGCAAAGTCCGCACAATGACCCGCATAGCCCCTACCAATCCTGACAACTCCCTCCTTCCACTCTCCTCTTCATCTGCTCAGTTCTGGCCATGCTGGCGTCCTGCTGCCCCTTGAACATACCAGGTACAGTCCTGCCTCAGGACCTTTGCACATGCTGTTCTCTGTACCAGGAATTATTGCCCACTCCCCATCTCCCCATGGCTCACTTCCATCTTCAGATTTAACTCAAATGTCATCTTCTTTCTCTATGAGGCCTTTGAACAACCCCTCAATCCTCTTCCCAGATTTATGTTTCTTTACAGCATTTGGTACTATTTGGCATACTTGCTATCTCATGTATTGCCTGGCATCCCACCAGAATGTAAGCTCCAGGAGGGCTGAGATTTTGTCCACGTTCACTTCTGGGCTCCTAGCACCTCTTACATACCAGATGCTCAAAAACCGTTTGTGAATGATATGCTTTTGAACAGCCGTGTAATAGTCCATGGTCTCTACCACTCAAATATGCCGTAGACTCAACAAGCAATGATAAATGACAACACTGATTTGATCTGGGGGATAGGACTGTGGAAAATATTTTTCTTGTATTTCTGTTATTTTATGATAGTGCTGGCAATTTAAAAAGACTTCCTAAAGTGAGATCCTAAAGTGGAGAAGAGCGAGACCCCAGAACGTGTTCATGAGCAGAATCAGGAACACGTGAGGTTGAGGAAGGGGCCCCGCCAGCCCAAGCCAGCCTGGGAAGCATCAGACCTGTGCTGGGAGGCACATCAAAACCACCACCAGGGGGCAGAATTGCTTAAAGATGATTTTTAAATATGGGGCGCGGAGCGGGGAGAACCCAAGCAGAGAATGGACAGGACACTTACTGAGCACCTAGCGTGTGCCTGCCTGAGGCTCCTAATACTAAGTATCCTGCTTAATGTCCACGATTCCCCTATGATGTACGTACAAATAACAGGCGCTGGTCATGATCTGAACTCTGCCCTGCTAAGCTCTCTGACCATCCCCGACCGTGCCCCTCCTTGCTCACTCAGCTCCAGCTCATGGACCTCCTTGCTTCTCCTCTAATGTCTCCAACACACTCCTGCCTCAGGGCCTTTGCACTGACCATTTCCACTCCTTTGCACGTTTTCTTCCCAAATACCCACATCTTCAACTCCCTCATTTCCTTCAGGGCCTTGTTTAACTGTCAGCTTCTCCCCAGGGTTTCCTTTGTCTAACACCCTATATTATCTACTTATGTATTAGTTTTGCTTATTGTCTGTTTCTCCCTGCTAGAATGAATATAGGTTGGCTGTTTGTTCACTGCTGAGGTCAGAAAGAAGCCAAGACAGGAACACAGGACCTCAGCCTGAGTGTTAAATTTTAGTTTGGGGTCCAAGGGGGAGATCTGGATTCTGACTCTACTGCTAACTTGCTGTGTGATCCTAGGCAGTGGCTGTACCTCTCTGAGCCTCAGGGACCCCTTCTGTTTACCAAGGACCTTGCTCCTGGTTATCTATACAATGGTCAGTGGACTGGATCACAGCTGCACTGGAGGTCCCCACCTTCCTATCCCCAGGCCTTGCTCTGAACCTGGGAGCTTCCAGAACATTTCTTTTATCCAGGGTCGCAGACGTGGCATATGGGAAGTCTCAATAAATATTTACAGAATCAGGTAAATGAATGCATAAATGAGTGCACTCCCTTCCCCTTTCTGAGCCTCAGCTTCCTCATCTGTGAAATGGGGATAATAATCATCCCAACCTCATAGGGCTGTTTCTAAGAATTACATGAGGCTTGGGCGCCTGGGTGGCTCAGTTGGTTAAGCGACTGCCTTCGGCTCAGGTCATGATCCTGGAGTTCCGGGATCGAGTCCCGCATCGGGCTCCCTGCTCGGCAGGGAGTCTGCTTCTCCCTCTGACCCTCCTCCCTCTCATGCTCTCTGTCTCTCATTCTCTCTGTCTCAAATAAATAAATAAAAAATCTTAAAAAAAAAAAAAAAGAATTACATGAGGCTAATCCTTAAATTAAATGAGGGTAAATCCTTATGTTTGTGGCACATAGTAGGTGGTTAATAACTTTTGCCCAATGAGTTCCAACCTGCTTCATAGGAGACCCACTGCTGGGGGCCCAGCTAAACAATACTTAAACATTCAGAAGACAGTTAACATGAATTCTTTAACCCCACTAGTGCTGATTATATAGCTAGCACAGAGATTTTTAATAGACCCATTTCACAGACAGGAAACTGAGGCATGGAGTATAAAATAATTTGTTCATTTCATAATGTATCTGTTGCGCACTGATATATCCCTAGCATCTTCAGCCATGCCTGGCACATAGTAGGCATAAAATAAATAGCTTCAAATGAGTTAATTGAGCGCCTACTATGTGCCAGGCACTATAGTAAGTGCTGCTTAGGTGGTATACCCCAAAACACATGACTAGTATATGGCAGAGGTAGGACTCGAACCCAAGCCCATCTGTGCTCCAAAGCCTGTGCTCCTTCCTCCTGGGTCCCTCCCTGAAGCACAGGTGCACTACCCGGAGGCCCCCAGGTCCTTCCGCCTCCAGGGCTGTGGGCGAGATCAGGTCCCCGAGTAGTGTCTGAGCGTGAGTCACCAGCAAGGTGAGCGCTCCTTTCGCTCTAGCCAACCTCAGCCCCAGGCATCCAGCTTGGGCACCCAGCTACGTGCCTGGGGTTGGTACCAGGAAACCTCGCCTCGCCCGATCCACAACCTCGAGGTTGCCAGGGTCACCACTCGAGGCTGGGTGACCTTCCTATGACTGCCCGGCTGCTCTAGATGTCAGTCAGGCCTTGGGGTTTTCACCTGGTTTCCAGGCCACCCCCACACACAAAGGAGAAGGTGGCCTCTGGTGCCCTTGGCGGGCTTAATCTCCAGACAGGAAGCCAAGGACCCTGCCAGGATCCCTGGATGGCGCACCCCATTCTTCGGTTGCCTGCAGGCAGGGTGGGGACCCACTCAGCAGGATTTAGCAGATACTGTCACCTGTCTAAGCACTAACCCCTATATACCTTGTTTCCTGCCTGATGACAGCTGTCCAGGGTGGGACCCACCAAGTCACCTCTGCCACCCTGGTGTCCTGCCCAGCCACTCATTCACCGGTAGCCACCTGGTGACCCCTGGGCCCTTTAAGCTGTTGCTAGAACAGCAGCTATTTTGACCTACTGGGAGAGGTCACCAGGTCCATCTCCTGCCTCTGCGCCACATCGTGCATCACCTCCCCGACAATTCTCATGTTTCAAAAGAAGCTGGAAATCTGGCTTTTTATGTCAGGCCTCCCCTTATATATGTAGTTGGTGACTAATGAAGCTCATGAGATACTAGGCAGGCCCAAAGACCGTGGGTTTCTAGTTCATGAGTTTTCTCCAAAGAGAAATGAGACTTTAAATCTAAGTTTCTAGGGGCGCCTGGATGGCTCAGTCGTTAAGCGTCTGCCTTCGGCTCAGGTCATGATCCCAGGGTCCTGGGATCGAGCCCCGCATCGGGCTCCCTGCTCTGCAGGGAGCCTGCTTCTCCCTCTCCCACTCCCCCTGCTTGTCTCTCTCTGTCAAATAAATAAATAAAATCTTTAAAAATAATAATAATAAATCTAAGTTTCTAGGACTCGAGGTCTTTGACTCCAGGACCACGAGCAGGAATGAAGACCGCTTCTCAGACTGGAGACCTGTGTTTGGGGTGAGGGCGGGTGCATGCTGCAGGGATCCCCACGCCCTCCCGCCTCCCGCCAGGCCTCTCACTTGGGAAAGCTGCTGCCGATGAGGATCCGGCCCAGGGGATACTCCTTGCCGCCCACTGTGACGGGCGGGCTGACATCCAGGTTGCCGAAAGAGTCAAGGCTGGAGGCACCAGCGGACAGGATCTCCCGGGTTACATATCCAAAGTCGGGACCCTAGGGGAGGACCAGCAAGCCCCCCCACCCCAGAAGGAGGGGTCAGTTAGGACAGGAAGTGACACCTCTTGGGCGGGGAGGTGGGGGGATGCAATTAAAGTCCAAGTCTGCAACAGGACGATAACAAGAAAATCCCCAAATGCTGGGAAATCAGGCAATACACTTCTGAAGAATCCTTAGGTCAAAGAAGAAATCCAAGTGGAAACTAGACAATATTTTGAAGTGTAAGGTGATAAGCATGCAGCCCACCAGAACTTGTGGGGTGCTCTCGAGGCTCCGGCTAGGAACGGCTGTAGCTCTGAACACACGTATTAGGAAGAGAGAGGGTTGAAAAATTTTGCTTCCATTCCCAGCTAGGAAAAGAACAGCAAATTAGACGCAGGGCAAGTGGAAGGGAGGACAGAGTAAAGATGAGAGCAGAGATGAACAGGGAACACCCCGGCCAGGTCAGGCCCAGGCTTGGGGTCAGGCCCTTGGTTGATGCAGACTCACCCTGCAGGGCTCACTGTCACCTGCACTGGGACCCGGCCCCGGCCCCTCCAGGCTGAGGTAAATGCCCTGCTCCGTGTTCCCGTGAGCTCCCAGACTTCCCCCTCCCAGCCCCGACCTGGACGCGGGCACTGTCCCTGCGCCGGGGCTGTGGGAGCTGGGAACCAGGCAGAGATGGCGAGCTGTAGGCCTCAGGCACACCTCCAAAGGCAGTTCAGTGCAGTGGTAGGGCTGTGTGGACAGTCCCTCTGGTTTTACCTCTTGGTGCCCCTAGCTGCTTGGCCTAGGGTAAGTTACTTCACCTCTCTGAGCCTCTGGACAGAGGGGCTGAACACAGCAGCTATCCACAGGACTGTGGATTCGAGAAGTGACTGTGCAAAGCTAGGGCCGGGTGCCTGGAACACAGCACATGCGTGCTGGGACTGCTCTTGTCCCCATCCTGTGCGTGAGAGGCAGCATGGGGCCTGGCCCGCAGCAGGTGTTCAGAAAACATTTGTTACTTGAAAACAGGCCCCACCTCATAAAGGCAAGAGGCATGAGGGCTCACTAACGGCGCGTTCCCCCACGATGCAGTTTGGTCTCCCCAGGGCTGACCCTTCTGTTGACTTCCACCCACATGGGAGAGAAGGGCTCCCCAGGAGGACTTTACTGGCCTGCACTTCCCAGAACAGGGGGGATTTGCATGTTGTTTGCATGTCATTTGCATGTTCTATCCCAACTCCCCATTTCCCCACCATTTGTGTCCTTTAGCCCCCCTAAAGGATAAGGACCAGGACCAGCGAAATCCTATAGGAGGAGCCCCCCAAGGGACCTCCACTCCACCCTTTGCCACATACCAGGATCCGCTTATAGGGGAAATGCTTCAGACCTCTGTTTCGGGGAGAGTCAAAGACCACTGGGAAAGACTTGTGAGGGGCCTCAGTGTAGCCAAACTCCATCTCATCCTAGAAGGGGAAAAGAAGAGATCACGGTGGTGTCCCCAAGTGCGATTTTCCAAACGGGGTGATCCCCTCATACCTGGACCAGGGTGGGGCCACAGATGCTCCCTAAGACCTGGGTGTGCATGGGTCAGGGTTACAGGTGAGGCCTCTTGGGACCCCAACTGGGAGAGGACTCTGTCTGGGACCCAAGCATGTGGGGGAAACGGGAGAGACTAGGATGATAGGGGCAGTGGGAACGTGTTTCCCTAAGCTGCCTGTGCCTCACCCCCCCCGCCACCCCGACCGAGTCCTGGCTTTTCTTGGGAGGCCAGGCTGCTTAGGAACCTGTGCAGGCCCCATTTCCCAAAGTCAGGGTAAAGGATGGGGACCCAGGCGTCCTGGGCCACCCTCCTTGCTCCTGGGCCCACCTGGATCCAGCGGTCATTTCGATTTTCAATCTGAGGGCAGATGATCAGCTTGCAGTTGGTTTTCAATGCTAGGTCAGACATGTCTTCCAGAAATTTCTTATTTGGGCTGTGAGAGTCTGCCACACTGCAAAACACAGGGACAGGGGAACATAATAGTGACCTCTGACTACCTTGGTCCCGTCCACCAGCGACCCCACTCCTGCGACCACCAGCTGCCTCACCAGAGCCTAGCCTCGCTGCCCGGACTCGATCCGAGCTGTCCCACAGGCAGGACATGGTAGAGGCAGGGACACCGACGCCAGAGCCAGTGATCACAGCCGGGGCCTTAGCTGCTCAGCACAGGATGGGGCCGACCAGCCCAAGCCAGCCTGCTGCTTCCCCTGTCCAGCCTGCACCCATGGGTGACCTCAACGCACCCGTCCAGGGAGTGAGGGCCCAACGGCGGACACAGTGTTCTGCTCCTATCTCTACCAGTCCAGAGATGGTGGAGTTCCTGCAGGAGGGGTGAGGCCTCACCTGCATGCATACAGCTCCAGGGGGGGCTGGGTGTTGGGGGTCATGATCCAGGGGGCCATGCGGAAGGCCACGGTGTCTGTGAAGAGGGGCACCTCAGGCAGGGTCTGGGGGGGAAATGAGGACTAAGTGGGCCCTGCAGGGAGCCCCATCAGGCCTCAAGTTCCCCCAGTCTCCCCGCCTGCCCAGCCCCAGAGACTCCAAACTGGTCCCCCAAACCCTCAGCTGCCACCCCAACCCCCAACACTGTACATACCTCCGTGTCCACCAGGCTGACACTGAGGGAGACCAGCCCCAAGAAATCAACGTCAGGGAAGGTGAGTCCCTCCACAAAGAAGCTGATCTTCCGCTCCCCCTGCTGCCGCTTAACTTCGTAGGACAGGCGCTCAGGCCCCAGCACCTGCTTGTAGTCTTTCAGGGAATTCCCGCCTAGGGGAAACCAGAGTCAAGGGCCGGCGCTGGGACGAGGGATGGCAGGGAGGAAACCAGAGTCCAGGGATCTGGGGCAGAGCCACCCTCGTTTTAGATCTGCTGGGGCTCCCCTCAAGCCCCACTGCGTGCAAGCTGTGTGACCCTGGCTCAGTGACTCAGTGTCTCTCAGATAAAGAGATAAAAGCAGCCCGCACAAAAGGCGGAAAATACCCAAACGTCCATCAACGGATGAATGGATAAACAAACTGTGGGTCGTCCATATAATGGAACATTTTCCACCCGTCAAAAGGAATGAGGTGCTGACACATGCTACAATGTGGATGAACCTTGAAAATCATTCGCGAACTGACACAGAAGGCTACATATTGCATGATTCCATTTACAGGGAAGTATCCAACACAGGTAAATTCATAGGGACAGAAAGATTACGGGATACCTAGGATTGGGGGGTGGGGGGAGAGGGTATGGGGAGTGGCCGGTGACGGGTACAAGGTTTTACGTGGGGGTGAGGAAACGGTCTTGCAACTAGAGGTGGTGGTTGCAGAGCATCAAGGAAGAACTAAGTGCCCTGGAGCTGTCCACTTTCAAATGGTTAATTTCCTATTATGTGAATTTCACCTCAATTTCTTTTTAAAAGCGCCTGGCCTGGGGCGCCTGGGTGGCTCAGTTGGTTAAGCGACTGCCTTCGGCTCAGGTCATGATCCTGGAGTCCCGGGATCGAGTCCCGCATCGGGCTCCCTGCTCGGCGAGGAGCCTGCTTCTCTCTCTGACCCTCCCCCCTCTCATGTACTCTCTCTCATTCTCGCTCTCTCAAATAAATAAACAAAATCTTTTAAAAAAAAAAAAAAAAGCGCCTGGCCTGTAGTATTTCTGCGCTGCTCCCTTCCCTTCTGCCCTGAGGCTTGTCTGGGAAAGGTCACCCTGGCACGCTCTCATTCCATGCGAAAGGTTATCCGTTCACTGATTGAGACTTTGCTTACGTTCTGGCGTCCCAGTAAGTGTTTCCAAGCGGGGCTCTGTGCCTAAACTTACGCCAGTGGTGCACGAGGAGGAACATTCTGGCTCCTGCCAGGTTTAAGTGGCCAGAACAAGTTCTGGGTCAGTTTGAACAGAAGAAGGTAAGGGGGGAAGAAACAAAGGGGCAGGAAAAGCCTCTTTCTATTTATAAAAACGAGTAAAGGCAGCTCAGGGTTAAGGATGGGTATATTTTCTTTAAGCCACAGATTTTGATATATAAAATCTGAACATACGGGTTCTAAGGGCTGGCCTGGGCCTCAGCTTTGCTAGTTCTCGCTCCCACCTCACCCAGTCTGGACAGAGCCAGGGGTGCATCCAGAGCTCATCCCATGCTGCCTGACCGGGATCGGGGGGGGGGGGGCAGGCAGTGGAAAAAGGAGGGGTTTGGTGCTTAAGAGATCTGGGCTTGAATGCCTGTTCCACTCTCCGTTGGTTGTGTGACTTAGAGACAGTGGATTCCTGCATCTGAACCTCAGTGGCCTCCTCTATAAAATGGGACTCGTTTTCGAACCTCCTTCTTAGGTAGTATGCTGTGAGCGGCTGGGGTGGCTGTTCATCAGAGGTAGAGGGAGGTATAGAAGATGCTGGAGGGGAGGGGGGATATGTATAAGAGAAAAAAGAGTTTGGGAAGCAGAGAATGAGCAGAGCAGGGAGGAAAGCGGCCCCAGCAGGCCACTCACCCCTAGCACAGAAGACCCCCACTCGTTTGGAATCCGAGAAGGGCACGTTCAGGACCAGCTTGTGGCTGTCGAAGAGCTTGTCTGGGCCGTCACAGCTCAGTACCATGGGGGACATGTCCTGTAGGTCTGCAGAGAATGGCGCCTTTGAGACAGCCCTCCCTGCACCCCGCTGACAGTCTACCCCCCCCACTTCCCCCAGCCTCTACTGCCCCAGGCCACTGCCCTGGACATCCCCACGTACCCCTCTGTCACATACCATCCAGTGATGCCAGCTGGCTGTTGGTGAGGTCAGGCCCTCTGGATGTGACACTGTCCCGGTCACAGTTCACCAGCAGGACGGCCCCATAGCCCTCGGGGCCCCAGCGCCAGGTTTTCTGTGGCAAAACAAGAGGCTTTGGGGTCAGTGGGACCCAGAGGGCTGGGAAGGGGCTCTGGAGCTGGCTTGTTAACATGGAGACTTCTGTTTTCTGGGTTTGCTTCAAGATCTAAAGAGGGATCATAGATTTGGGGACTGGAGTTCCAGGTCTCTAGACCCAGAATCCACCCCGCACTTGTGCAGTGAACAACCTATGCAACCATACATGGTGGCCCCACCCAGGCATGGCACTGGAGGAGGAAGGGTGGTATCACTCCTTCAAGAGGAAGGGTGTTCCAGAAACAACCTTCACCAACCCACTGAGCTTTGGCCCTGCTTGGGGGACAGAGGTTTTGCCTGTCAACCCTACCAGCCTGGGGTGGCCAGGAGAGTGTCACCTTGTCGCCGTGGCTCCTCTTCACCTTGCCCGTGCGATGCGTGTCGACATCAAGGGAGAGGTCTGTAAAGGAGTGGAGAGGGGCACCAGAGGCTCACCCAGTCCCGCCTCCACGCCCATGATGTCCAGGCTGAGGCGAGCTTCGCCCACGAGACCCAGGAAGACCCATCCTGGGGACCACACCCAATGCCCTGGAGGCCGTGCGGCCGCCCCCTGTGGTTCTGGATGTTGGAGGGACCCGGTCTCCGGCTCGTGAATTTATTGCCCATCTATGCGTGCTGAATTGCTAGCTCTTGGTGGCCCTCCCCTTGGCCCTTGGGAACGAGCTGAGGCTCTAGGTGCTGGTTCCACTGTTGTCGGAGCCAGCGGCCAGGGCTCTGGCTGAAGGCGGCTCGCGGATCTCTGAGGTCTAGCGAGGAATCCTGGAGTTCCAGTGGTGTGACAGGTGGGCCTCCGGAGGAAGGAGGCCTAAGGTGGGTCTAGCTGTCGGCCATGGGCCGTGCAGTTTCTAGATTCTGGTGGCCCTAAGTATTGCTGGGTCTCCATCCCTGACTGAACTAAAAGCCTCTGAAGAAGTTCCTCGAGGTGGAAGAAGATGGCCATGGGCCTTGCACTCAGGGGTTCCCCTAAGACCTTCAAGCAGGCAACATGGAGGGGCGGGGGGTATACGGGGAGCCAGGGAGGTGGTACTTACCAACGCCAGTGAGGTAGAGCACGCTGTGGCCCAGGGCGCCGCCCTCATGCCCCCCGAAGTAGGACACCTTCACCTGTGGGGACATCATTAGCCCTAAGCCAGCACAACCACCCCTCAGAGATGGCAGTGGCAGGGGGCGTGGGGGCACACCCCGACAGTCCTGCTTCGAGGCAGGGGAGGCCTGGCCATCCCGAGGTGCTCCCCGCTGCAGAAGGTCCAAGATTCCCGGGCTCCTGGCTTGGACTCAGAGCTGCCTTCCCCAGCTAGAGAGGCTGTGGATGCCTCCCAGGCTCCAGGGCCGGGCTGAGGAGCAAGGAGGGCTGAGTAGGGTGGGGCGGGTCCCAGAGGGAGCAGCTGGACCCTCAAGAATCCGTGGAGATGTCAGAGAGGAGGAATGAGGGGAGGGACGGCTGATGCCATTGACATCAGCCAGTTACTCAGCCTGTGTAGGCTTCTGTTTCTTCTTCTGTAAAATGGGAATAATGACCACACGCCCCCACCCCCACTCCCAATAAAAGCCAGTGGTCACAGAGCTTTTCCCGTGGTCCCGAACCCATGCCAAGGGCTCTACCCAGGCCATCTCAGTGAGCTCCCAAGATGGCCCCAGGAGACCAGGCCTATTCCCAATGAGGCCACTCCCGGCCCTCCCTGCAGGCATGCAGCTAGTGAGCCAGGGAGGTGGGGTTTGAAGCCATGGCAGGCTCCAGGACCCCTGCTCTCAATAGCTAAACAGTCTCTGCTTCTTCCCTGTCGGGGGAGAAAGGGCCATGTCAGTGAACCAGTGGGTCACTGTGTGTGTGATGGGCATCTGGGGGTGAGTGATGAGGGAGCTGTCCAGGAAAGAGAAGTCTTTCTCCTTCCTTAGATATGAGGACAGGTGCACATCCCGGTGGACACCTGCATCTCTGTGCATGCGCGCATGCGTGTGCACGGCTGCCGCTACAGAGTCCTGCCCGCTACGGGGCTTGTTTTGGGGTCTGTGTGGAGGTTGAACACAGGCATTCAGGTGAGGGTGCCTGTGAATTTGAGGGGGTGAGTAGGCAGGCTGTTTTTATGGGAGGATTCATTCGTGTGTGTATGGGTGACGTTGCAGCCTTGGGGTGGACGTGCGTGTCCGGGGTGTCTGCGGCATCAAGATGTGCTGTGTGGACGCTGCTGTCAGAGCCTCATGGGGTTTGGCGGCACAGGGGTGATGTGATGGGGTTATGCTTGGGTGCGGGGGTGGTGGGAGACGCGGCCCCTGACTGTGGAGACGTGGCCTCTTACCTTGAGATCATGTAAGTCCTTACTGGCTGCATCCACGGATACGGTCACCTCCACATTGGTGTCCAGGGGCCAGCGGGACTTGCCTGTGGGCACTGTCACCCGAGCTGGGTCGGAGACCATGGAAACCTCCACTCCGGAGCTCCCAGAGACTCCGAAGGTCTTGGCCCCCTTGGGCACATCACTGACAGAAAGGAGAGAGGCAAGTCTCCAGGGGGCTCGGGAGAGAGACCACAGCGGGGTAGTGGGTGGGGGCTGCCAAGCCACACAAACAGCACCCCTAACAGCTGGACTGGGGAGCGGCAGGGGACTGCCACTGGCCAGGAGCCCAGCCCGACTGGGCGCCAGGCAGCCTGGGCTCCGTCCCAGCTCGCCACTGATTCCCACGTGACCCACCCTGGGCACCTCGTCTTGTCCTCTGGCCTCAGCCTCCCCATCTGCAACATGGGGCTTTGCTCTAGTGGCAGGGCCCTTTCGGCGGACCCCGTGCGGAACCTAGGACCTAAGACAGACACAGGGGAGCGGGGTATGGGGCCAAACCATAGCATTTAACACCCCCCCTCTAACAGCGGTCCCCGAGGCTCCAGACAGCAGAGACAGCAAACCCCTGGACAACCCCCAACCCCCACGCCAAGGCTCCCCATTCTGATACCTCCAAATTCTCCAATCCAATAGGAAACCCACTTGGTCATCCACCTCTCACCATCTCCACCGTCACCACATGATTGCTGGGCAGCCTCCTCACTGGTCTCTGCAGACCCACCTGTGCCACCCCCCCCCGCCCATCTGTTCTGCACACGACACACTAAAGCAGATTGTGTCGTTCCTTTGCCCAAAAGCAGCGGTACCCGTTACACTCAGTAAAAGGCAGTCCTCACAGCGGCTTACAAGGCCCCCTGTGATCTGCCCCCTGCCACCTCCCTGACCTCTCCTCCCCACGATGCTCCCCCTCGCCCACTCTGCTCCCACCACACTGACCTTCCTGCTGTTCCATGAAGCTGCCCGTCTGTCCTGCCTCAGGGCCTTTGCACTGGCTCTTCCCTCTGCATAGAATGCTCTTCCCCCAGGTGTCCACAAGGCTCATTCACTTACCCTCTTCAAGGCTCTGCTTAAATATCACCTTCTCGGTGAGCCCCCATCACCCCATTTAATGCTGCACCTTGCCCTGACCGTCTCCCCCTCCTCCCTATCCCTCTCACTCTGCTCTGATAGCTAGGCCCCCCATGTGGAGCCCATACCCTAGAGGGGAAGTTGTGTCGGTGTTTCTCCCTCCCTGCGTGTCAGGGCTCTCCCCTGCTGTTCCCCAGGACAGAGCCATCAGCCTCAAGGTCACCACTTAAGGTCAAGTCCACTTACTAGACATCCACCTGACTGCAAAGATGCTGGGCCAGAGGGGCCTTTGATGTATCCTCCGGCCTCTATCCTTTCCTGGACCCCTGAGAACCCACCCAGATACTAAACCCTCTGGAGAAACCAGACACCCCTCCACAGCCCCCACCACGGTCACCTGTGCCCATCAAACTGCCCCCAGTGACAATGGTTGACAGTGGTCATAGTTACAACCCCAAGTCCCTACTCAGCGCTTGGCTCTCTGATGCTCGGCAAGGCAGTTTTCACTCTCCTCACTTTACAGACGCGGCTGGGGTGGAGAAGGGCCCTGGGGCCCTGCAGGCTGCCGACAAGACCCACCCGTGCCACCCCACCCTCGTGGCCCCACATCCCCGTGAGCCGTGGTACCTTCAGGAAGCCCCATCCTGCATGCCCTTCATCCTTGTTTAATCAGTTACCATAGGAACCCAGGTACCCCAGACACTCATCCTCTAATCAGACCCCATCTCCCATCCGCCCCCGCTCCCAGATAATCCCACGCACCATCACCCACAGGGTGGCCTCAACCACATCTCAGAGTGTGTCCCTGACCTTCATACTACCACAGAAACCTGTTCCCTGCAGTGGGCAGGGACCCCCCCCCCCGCAGCCCTCTCAATGGTGGCCACTCCCCTCCCCCACTCCCCCTACCCCCGGGCCCAGAGGTGGGCAGGGGTCCTGCGTGCTCCTCCCCTGTCATTGCCACATCATTGTCGCTCTGCCCCCATTCCTGGAGGGGGTCAGCTCCTGCCACTCCCCTGCATTGCTGCCCCCGCTTACTATTTCAGCAGCCCTGTGGGTGATGGGCCAGCACCCTGGCGCCTCAGCGCCTGACCTCCTCTTCCAGCGAGCCTGGCCCCCGCCCTCAGCCACCCACGCCCCGGGCAGACCCCAGACTTTGTCATTACCAAGAACTGCGCCCACCACACACTCCCCTATCAGCAGCCCGCCGATACCACCAGCTAACCAGCCAGCTCACTTCTCTGATGCACCAACCCCATCAAGCCCCCAGCGCCACCGGGACCCACAGCCACTGAGGGTGAAGACCTCTCTAGCCCCTCTGGGCAACCCTGGCCCCTCCTGGTCACAGGCTCAGGGTCCCCAGCCCACCTCACAGTCACTCCCTGGCACCGCTCAACATTTCTGCACACCTTCCCCTCCCTCAGACTGCCTAAGCACCGCCCCAGCCCCCAGAAAGCCCCCTCCCTCCTCCCCACTCTGCCCCTGCACACCCTGAGGCTGACCGCGTCCCACTCAGATTCCCGACCACCGACCTTAGATGACCCTTGCCACTGCCCACAGCCTGACAACATTTCTGGGGGCTGGAGAGCCTGGGAGGGAGGGGCTAGGGTATCAGGCCCGTCTTGGGGCTCCGTCTCCTGGGCCCTGGGGTCAGGTCTTTGGTCTCAAGCCTGCCCATAAGGGCTCCAGCTCTGAGCCCCAAGGCTTTGGGGTCTGCGCTCTGGGAGCAGGGCTGTGCATGCTGACATCAAGAGGAACTGGTGTGCAGCGTCAGAATGAACTGGGGCCCAAGACGGGGATGGGACTGGGCTGCCCCAAATTTCTCCCTCCGTTTCTTGCCTACAACCCATCTGCCTGAGGTGGAGAGGTGGTGGGAGGTGACAGCTCAGACACCCACACCTTCGTCTCTTCGGCTCCTTTCCTCCACCGGGAAACGCCTCAGGAGTTGGGCGAGTTTTGCGTGCTGGCTGCCCAATCCTGTCTCCCCGTTGTCCCTGTAACCTGCCGCTAGTCAGGCCCTCCTCCCCCCTGTGCCGTTGAAACTGCTGTGGTGCCAAATCCAGAGGTCCCTTCTCTTCTTCCTCTTGAGACCCGCCAGGGGCATCTGACCCAGATGATCAGCTGTCCTCCTCGAAACACTTCCCACTTGGCCTCTGGGACACGCGGCTCTCCTCTCTCCCCAGGCTTCTCCTTGCTGCCCTGCCCTCCTAACCGCAGAGTGCCCCAGGCGGCGGGCTGGCCCCCATTAACCACCAGCAGTTGTGGGGGGAGGGCACAGTTAAGCTGATTATTAGTTTTACTGACACAAATGATGTGTAGCGCACAACATACTAACAATAGTACAATATATGTTACTCTTCATCATAAAATTACTATAAATCCCCCCAGTTCTTGCAGAATGCCTCTCGAAACCACAGCCAAACCATGCTGGCCATTCAACCACAACTCCACAAATGGAGTTGCATCCCAATCTGCTCATTCTTTCCCCCCAAAATTTGTCGTCATGAAATTTGATGCGTGACGTAAACGCGGACTGATACTTTCATTTGTGTTCTAGCATAAAATGAAAGCGAAGCCGTGGAGATAAACCTCACTCCATCGGTGATATGAGCAACTTCTTTGCTGAGCCAGCTAATGCTGGACGAACACTTCCCTCACTTTTTGTGCTAATCACAACGTAACATACTTCTAAATTTAATCTGCGTTCATCTCCTTTTTCTTCATCAATAAAACAATAAATGGGAGTCCTGATTTGTAGACTTTGCCAATTTCCATGGTCTAGAGACTTCCACCAATGGCCAATTTCAAGTTACCAGTGCAACATCATTGAACTCAGAGTTGCAAAGAAATACAATAGCACCCTGTATATAACTATTTCTACCATACAGAGGTGAATGATCACGGAGCATAGATCTTGGTAGAGTGTAATAAAATAGTAAGGAAGCAGTGCATTCTGATTATTATCTTTTTTTTCAATATAATTTATTTACTTGTAAGCATATAGAGTTTAATTTTAAATACTGTCATGGCGGGATACCTGGGTGGCACAGTCAGTTGAGTGACCGACTCTTGATTTTGGCTCAGGTTGTGATCTCGGGATCATGAGATTGAGCCCTGCATAGGGCTCTGCATTCAGTACAGAGTCTGCTTGAGACTCTCTCCCCCTCTGCCCCTTCCCCTTACATGCACGTGCATGTTCTCTTTCTCTCTCTTAAAAATAAATGAATAATTTTTTAAACAAAAAATTTAATAAATTTAATAAATACTGTGTTTGGCTGTGTTTTGCAATAGGCTCATAAACTTCCTAAAAAATGGACAATCAGGTCCTCCTGCAGAAGGACCCTACTATACTGCTAAAAATGTGTCCTATTCACCTCTCTCCCAGACTTCTCCAGAGGAATTCACAGCCTTTAACCAGGTGAATGTACACTGGGGAAAAGGAAATAATCAGACTTTTCCAGCTTTATTGGACACTGGCTCCAAACTGAGGCTAATTTCAGGAGATCCACATGTCATGTCCACCTGTGAGTCAGAGTAGAGGATTTTAGTGGTCAGGTAACCAATGGGTTTAGCTCAGGTCCGGCTCCCAGTGGGTTCAGTGGATCTCCGAACCCATTCTGTGGCTTCCCCCACCCCCTCAGTTCCAGAATGCATAATTGGAATAGCACTCAGCAATAGGCAGGCATTCCTATGAGTGTGTCCCTGCCGGCTCCTACCCACCTGGCCCCAGGGCTTGGTGCTCAGTCCTCTTGTCTGGTGACACTCACCCCCTTGATGATCTCCACCTGCCACACTGATATGCTTAGAACCCCTACTTTCCATCTCCAGACCCTGATAGCTAATTGCTTTTTGAACATCTCCCTTGGGTGTCTAACAGGCACTTTATATTTAATGTGTCCATATATACTCATAAAGGGAACAATCCAACAAGAAGATATAACAATTGTAAATATTTATGCATCCAACATGGGAGCACCCAAATACATAAAGCAGCTAATAACAAACATAAAGGAAGTAATTGGTGGTAATACAATAATTGTATGGAACTTTAACATCCCACTTACACCAATGGATAGATCATCCAAGCAGAAAATCAACAAGGAAACAGTGGCTTTGAATGACACATTGGGCCAGATGGATATAAAAGACATATTCAGAACATTCCATCCTAAGACAGCAGAATATACATTCTTTTCAAGTTCACACAGAACATTCTCCAGAACAGATCACATGTTAGGCCACAAAACAAGTTTCGACAAATTCAAAAATATTGAAGTCATACCATGCATCTTTTCTGACTACAACACTAGGAAACTGGAAGTCAACCACAAGAAAAAATCTGGAAAGAACACAGATACATGGAGGTTAAATAACATGCTACTAAACAATGAATGTTTCAATTAATGAAACAAGAAATCAAAGAGGAAGTAAAAAGGAAATGGAGACAAATGAAAATGAAAATGGTCCAAAATCTTCGGGATGCAGCAAAAGCTGTTCTAAGAGGGAAGTTTATGTCCATATAGGCCTAGCTCAAAAAGCAAGAAAATCTCAAACAACCTAACCTTACACCTAAAGGAGCTAGAAAAAAACAACAAACAAAACTCAAAACCAGTAGAAGGAAGGAAATGATAAAGATCAGAGCAGAAATAAATGAAATAGAAACTAAAAAAAAAAAAAAAAAACAGAACAGATCAATGAAACCAGGAGCTGGTTCTTTAAAAAGATCAACAAAATTTATAAACCTCTAGCCAGACCCCGAGAGAGAGAGAGAGAGAGAGGACTCAAATAAACAAAATCAGAAATGAAAGAGGAGAAATAACAACAGACTCAACAGAAATACAAAGAAGTGTAAGAGAATAATATGAAAAATCACATGCCAACAAATTGGACAATCTAGAAGAAATGGATAAATTCCTAGAAACATATAAGCTACCAAAACTGAATCAGAAAGAAATAGAAAACTTGAACAGACTGATTACCAGCAATAAAATTGTATCAGTAATAAAAAAAACTCCCAAAAAACAAAAGTCCAGGACCAGATGACTCCACAGATGAATTCTACCAAATATTTAAAGAAGAGTTAATACCTATTCTTCTCAAACTATTCCAAAAAGAAGAAGAGGAAAGCTTCCAAATTAATTCTATGAGGCCAGCATGACCCTGATACCAAAACCAGATAAAGACACTACAAAAAAAAGAGAACTACAGGCCAATAGCTCTCATGAACACAGGTACAAAAATCCTCAACAAAATATTAGCAAACTGAGTCTGACAATCCATTAAAAAGAATCATTCACCACAATCAAGTGGGATTTATTCCTGGGATACAAGGGTGGTTCAATATTCGCAAATCAATCCTCATGATACATCACATCAACAAGAGAAAGGATAAAACCATATGATCATTTCAGTAGATGCAGAAAAAGCATTCAACAAAGTACAACATCACTTTATGATAAAAATCCTTAACAAAGTAGGTTCAGAGGGAACACACCTCAACATAATAAAGGCCTTAAATAAAAACCCACAGCACATCTTACTCAATGATAAAAAACTGAGAACTTTTCCCTTAAGATCAGGAACAAGACAAGGATGTCCACTCTCACCACTTTTATTCAACAGAGTACTGGAAGTCCTAGCCATAACAATCAGACAAGAAAAATAAACAAAAGGCATCCAAATTGGTAAGATGAAATAAAACATGATACTAATAAAAACTAAATAAAAAATAAAAACATGATACTGTATATAAAAAACCCTAAAGACTCCACCAAAAAAACTATTAGAACTAATAAATGAATTCAGTAAGGCCACAGGATACAAAATCAATGTACAGAAATCTGTTGCATTTCTATACACAAAAATGAAGTAGCAGAAAGAGAAATTAAGAAAATAATCCCATTTACAATTACACCATAAATAATAAAACATCTAGGAATAAACTTAACCAAGGAGGTGAAAGACCTGTATGCTGAAAACTATAAAACATGAAAGAAATTGAAAATGACACAAACAAATGGAAAGATATTCCATGCTCATGGATTAGAAGAACAAATATTGTTAAAACGTACTACCCATACTACCCAAAACAACCTACAGATTTAATGCAATCTCTATCAAAATACCAACAGCATTTTTCACAGAACTATAACAAATAATCCTAAAATTTGTATGGACTACAAAAGACCCTGAATAGCCAAAGCAATCTTGAAAAAGAAGAACAAAACTGGAGATATCACAATTCCAGATAGCAAGATATACTACCAAGCTATAGTAATCAAAACAGTATGGTACTGGCACAAAAATAGATACATAGATCAATGGAATAGAAGAGAAAACCCAGGAATAAACCCACAATTATATGGTCAATTAATCTTCAACAAAGGAGGCAAACATATGCACTGGGTAGACAGTCTCTTCATCAAATGGCATTGGGAAAACTGGACAACTACCTGCAAAAGAATGAAACTGGACCATTTTCTTACACCATACACAAAAATAAACTCAAAATGAATTAAGGACCTAAATGTGGGACCTGAAACCATAAAAACCCTAGAAGAGACCATAGGCATCAATCTCTCTGACATCAGCCGTAGCAACATTTTTCTAGATATGTCTCCTGAGGCAAGGGAAACAAATGCAAAAATAAACTATTGGGACTACATCAAAATAGAAAGCTTCTGCACAGTGAAGGAAACCATCAACAAAACTAAAAGGCAGCCTACTGGATGGGAGAAGATATTTGCAAATGACATATCCAATAAAGGGTTATATCCAAAGTATATAAAAAACTGATACAACTCAACACTGCCCCCACCAAAAAAACCAAATAATGCAATTAAAAATGGGAAGGAGACATGAACAGACATTTCTCCAGAGAAGACATACAGATGGCCAACAAACACATGAAAAGATGCTCAACATCGCTCATCATCAGGGAAATGCAAATCAAAACCACAATGAGATATCACCTCACACCTGTCAGAACGGCTAAAATCAAAAACCCAAGAAAAAACAAGTGTTGGTGAGGAGGTGGAGAAAAACGAACCCTCATGCACTGTTGCTGGGAATGCAAACTGGTGCAGCCACTCTGGAAAACAGTACAGAGGTTCCTCAAAAAATTAAAAATAGAACTACCCTATGATCCAGTAATTCCACTACTGAATACTTACCCAAGCCACACAAAAACACTAATTTGAAAAGATACATGCACCCCTAAGTTTATTGCAGCTTATCAACAATAGCCAAATTATGGAAGCAGCCCAAGTGTCCATCGATAGATAAATGGGTAAAAAAGATGTGATATATGTATGCATATAATATTCTATTCCATATGCAATGGAATATTATACAGCCATTAAAAAAGAATAAATCTTGCCATGGATGGATCTAGAAGGTATAACAGTAAGTGAAATAAGTCAGAGAAAGACAAATACCATATGATTTCAGTCATACGTGGAATTCAAGAAACAAACGAACAAGAAAAAAAGAGACAAACTAAAAAACAGATTTTTTACTGTAGAGAACAAACTGGTGGTTAACAGAGGGAAGGTAGGCAGGGGGGATGAGGGAAATAGGTAATGGGGATTAATGAGTACACCTACCATGATGAGCACTGAATAATGTATAGAATTGTTGAATCACTATATTGTGTACCTGAACCTAGTATAACACTGTATGTTAACTATACTGGAATAATTTTTTATAAGAAGTTCTACGCTAAAAAACAACAATATAAATTAATGACTTAACTAATTAATTTACAGTGTCCAAAACCAAACTCCTACCTCTCCACCCCTGCCCCGTCCAGGCCTGCCCAAGACCTTCCCCGGCCGCCCCATCCTCAGGTTCACTCTGGGGTCCCCTCTCTCCCTCGCACTCAACACCCAGCGCCCCAGCAAACCCTAACGCTCCACCTTCATGTCATGTCCAGAGCGGATACTCTCACCTCCCCAACGGCTAACATCCGGGGGCAGACCACCAATTGCTTTCACGTGGATTTTTACAACAGGTTGGTCTTCTGCCTCCTCTCCTGCCGCCCTCAGTCTGTTCTGGACATAACAGCAAAAGGGTCCTCTTTAAAAAAATAAATAAATAAATAAAAAAGCCCTCTGGTG
The DNA here is from genome assembly GCF_002201575.2 of Neomonachus schauinslandi. Classification (NCBI taxonomy): domain Eukaryota; kingdom Metazoa; phylum Chordata; class Mammalia; order Carnivora; family Phocidae; genus Neomonachus; species Neomonachus schauinslandi. The sequence continues at coordinate 11,927,720 of NC_058406.1, read as the reverse complement.
TCCCTCCTGCTTGTAACCCTTCCACATGGTCAAAATGGCTTCCTGACCACATGGCTCCCCTTTCCCCCTCCCCACAGACCCAGCTCCTTGCTCTCCTTCTAGCACGCCCAGCTCACTCCCACCTCAGACCCTTTGCATCTGCAGTTCTTGCTTAGAATGTTCAGCTCGCAGGTATCTGCTGGGTCCTCACCCCTCATTTCCTTCTCAGCGAGGTCTTCTCTGCCCCAAGTCAGGACAGTGTTATAGGAAGACACCCTGGACCCCACACTCCCTGACCCCGTGAGCCAGCTTCATTGCCCCTGACATATTCTGCTTATTTTGACATATTTGCTTATTGCCTGTCCCTCTTGTTTCTCCCTCTAGAATGCAGGGATTTTTTTTTCCACTTTGCTCTCTCTAACGCTACTGTCACCTGAGCGCCCAGGTCAGTGCCTGGCACCGACCAGGAGCTCAACAAACCCTTGTATTAGGGATGAGGACAGGGAAACCCAGAAACCCAGGACTGCCCAGCTGGGAGGTGGCTGCACTAGACTTGAATCCAGCCTGCCTGGCCCCAGAACCTTTGCCCACAGAGCAAGTAGGCACGAGTCCCAGGCAGCCAGCTGGTGGCAGGAAGGTTCCCAGCTCCTGGGAGACGCCTGCCCCACCCCGGCCAGGGACTGCCAACTCCAGACGCAGCCCTTTCAAGGGGAGCGGGGCTCCATGGAGCCAATCCCCTGCATTGGGCAAAAGTTGACGGCCCTAGCACACAACTCCCTATTTAGGGTAAGTCCAAGCCACGTCCCTGGCACACAACTCCCTATTTGGGGTAAGAAATAATAGTAACCGTAATAACAACAATGATGGTAAAAGAAGAGGGAGAAAGAGAAGGGACAAATGCTTGGGTCTGTCTGGCCCTTCCAAGCCCAGCCTGCTTCTCGCCCCCCACCTTGCTCTGTCACTGCTGCCTCTGGATGCTGGGAGTACGGTCTCGGCTGCTTCCCCCCTGGCAGGTGCCAGATGAGTCCCTCCAAGGCCGGGCCTCGGGGAGAGGTGGTGATGTGCAGGCGGCTCGCGATGGGCAGGGCTGCCACCCAGGGCCGCTGCCTCCACCTCTGCAGGTCCCACCTGCCCTCCGGCCCCCACTGCCTTCCCCGTTCCATCACCCCCATCCAGGCGGTTTCCCTTGGGCTGCCTCTCAGGGTGGAAATGGTGCAGAAGAGCTGAGGCTATCCCAGCAGGAGCTTTGCAGACTGGGAGGAAGAGGGAGAGGGAGGGGGCCGCGGGAGGGGACCGGGGCTTGCCACAGGTGCCCACGCTTGGCAGGTTATGCCCGACAGGTACTTGCTGCCTCAGATTCTCATTCCCTTGGGGTCCTCCCCCTGACCCATGCCCAGGCCTCGAAGAGGGGTTTCGCACTGCCTTTCCTCATCTCTCAGGCTCCCAGATCTGTGGGTGGGGCCGTGGATGAAGAGTTGCTCTTGGGGGGTGTAACAGGCAGGGGTGGGAGGCTGAGGGCTGCTCGGTAGGAGCCTCCATCTGACACCTGCGGGCCGGCTGCCCTTCGGTGGGGTCTCACGGAGCAGCCCCCAGACCCAACCCAAACTCACAGTCAGATGAAATAATGGATTTGAAAGCACCCTTCAGATGAGAAGGTCTAAGCCATTACCATACACGTAACCACTGTGTCTTTATCATCACGTCCACGTTGATGTTGATGAGCCGGTGCCCTCTCCTTGCCCTCTGCTTCCCAGTGCCCTTCTCCTACCTCTGCAGGGGTGCGGGGTGCGGATGGGGATGGGGGAGGCGGAATCTTCTGTATTCTTGAAGACCCACTTCAAATGCCACCTCTCTACAGAGGGAAGTGTGGGTTCTATGTGGAGTGTGGGCTCAAAGCCGGTCACTCAACTGCTCTGAGCCTCTATTTCCCTCCTCTGTGAAATGGGTATAATCCAAAGAGCTACTTCCTAGGGCTGTTGGGGGGATTCCGTGAGATGATGCATTTAAAGTAGGTCCTTAATAGGCATTCGGTGCCACTGCCCCCGTTACTATCACTCACCCCAGAGCCCCCCAACAGCCCAGCCCACTCGGGCCAGCTCCCCGTGTCCTTTCCTCTGTGTTCCCACAGCACTGGCTCAGACCTTCCTCGGGGCCCCGTCGCAGTCCGTCTGTGTCACCCAGAGCAGCATCCTGCCTGACTCGTGCACATCCCCACACCCCATGCCCAAACCTGGACCTGTGTACCAGGTTCATAAAGAGGCTGCAAAGAGAACAGAGTCAATTCTTAGAGAATCTCAGAGAAGGAGGTGCAGAGCGTGAGGTGGGGAATTTCAAGTCATCAGGTAGTTCCCAGCCACCTGATAAGGCATGAGGACAGTGTGTTCTGCGGGTAACAGTGGGGAGGGGTACGCTGGGGTGGCTCTTTCCAGCACCTACCATGCGCCAGGCACCTGCTCAGGTTTTGACAGCCGCGATCTCATCTACACTCACAACTACCCTCCCGGGTATGCATTGCTGTCCTCATTTAGCCCATGAAGAAATCTCAGAGAGGTTAAGTCACGCTGCTGACAAAGGGAGGAGGGAGCAGCAGGTTTGTCTCCTATCTTATGCTGTCCTGGCTGACATGAAAATGAACGTGTGTTCCCTGAGCATGCCACCGGCAGACACCGGAAGGATGAGTTAGTTGGGGAAAACGTAGGAAGGGAAAAGGAAAATGTTGAAACTTTGCAACACAGCCTCCTCAACACGATTCCTTGGGAATGGAGGAGGGGGGTGTGGAGCGCAAGACAGCATGGGGGGCACTGAGTCAGGAAAACCATGTCCGCTCTTCCCCACATGAGCTCCTGAACTTTGCAGGGGTGAGGTTGGTGCAGGCCAAGAGGGCAGCACCCATGACCTCCTGGCTCCCGCTTGCCCTAAAACAATGAGTCTGTGGAGTATCTGCACAGGCCCTGGGTCAGAAAAGGGTCTCAAAGATCATCTTGGCCTGCTTCCTGCCCATCGCAGGACTCTGTGCTTGAACACTTCCTAGACCAGACAACTCACTACCCCACATCCCTCTGTGCTTTGACAGCTCAGGTAATTAGAAAGCTTTTCCTTTTGCTTAGCTGCACCCTGGCTCTGAGAAGCTTCCTCCCATTGGGGTTCAGAAGGCCACACCTCACCTCCACTACTCAGAAACTTACCACCTGGTCTCTAAGGAGAAACACAACAGCCCTGGAGAAGTCCCTTCCGTGCCCTCCATCATAGCTGCTGCTTGGGGATAGAGTTCACCAGCCCACCAGGGATAGAGTTCGGGGGTTTGGGGCCCCTCTTCCCAGCCTAGGGCCTGGGCAGGGAGGGCAGAATGGTGCTGACCCAGCCTCCAGCTAGTGGGTGGGAATGGGGGTATAGTGGCAAAGGATCAGTGTGCCCTGGAGGGTGGCCCAGGGCACTGTGCAGGGGAGAGGCAAAGGCAGGAGGGGAGAATAATGCAGAATTGGATGGAAAGGCTGAGGAGAGAGCCAGTGGGCAGCTCTCGAGCAGACGGGGCTGGCCAAGCCTACAGCTGCCCTCACACCTGGCCAGACACCTGCCCACTGGGTGCCCCCAAGGTTCCACCTTCCAGATGTCCTCGACTTGACATTTTCTGGACCAAAGCCACCAGAAATGCCGTAGGGCCAGCCAGCGGGATCCAGCAAGTCCTCTCTGGTGCGGCCAGCCCTGTGGGTGCTTCCGCTGGATGCTGAGGCTCGCCATGGCTGACGGTCCCACAGAGCCGGCCAGCCCCCTCCAGGCCTCCGTCCTAAAGAAAGCCGCTCCCCAGGGGCCCATGGAGCTTCCAGTTAGGGCTGTGGGCTGCTATGCCTCAACATGCACTCCCCGAGCACCTGCTGTGCGTCAGGCACCACGCTGGGCTCGGGGCAGGCAGAGGTGAATCACCCCGGCCCTGCCGTCGAGGGGTCCACACGGGGCAGGTGTACCATGGTCTGCACCTCACTTTTATTCCGTTCTAATTCCATCCCCTTGGCCCCTGCCTGCTGGGAAGTTAGGATTCCTCTCCCCATTTTACAGAAGATGGATTGAAATTCAAAGGGGGGGTCACACACGGGGACACAGTGGCTGAGCTGGGATGTGACCCCACTTGGGACTGACTCCAAAGCTCAACCTCTGCCTTGACCCCACTCCACCCCTCAAGCTGACCCAGCAACATAGAAGATTCCCAGACAGTGAGGTCTTTGGGGGTTGAACTCACAGAATTTGGGATCAGGTAGACCTGGGTTCAAATCCCAGCTCTAGCATTTTGTGGGCTGTGTGACTTGGGGCAAGTCTCCCGACCTCTCTGTGTCTCCGTGTCTTTGTCTGCAAAGTGGAGATCAGAGTTGTCCGTATATCATGGGGTTGTTGTGACACTTCGTTGAGATAGGGCCACGATCCCTTGCTACAGTACCACCCACTGTCATTATGGTCAGAAAGGACATGGGGAGCGAGCAGGTCCTGGAGAGAGGGCTGGTGGATAAGAGGATCCTTGTACCTCCCTTCACTACCCCGCTTGACCAAAAATGCGGATGGTTAACATCCACCTCCTGAAGTTCTTTTCGCTCCCAGATGAAGACAGGAGTCCCTCACGGGCTGCTATGGGCCGTATCACCCCCAAATGCCAAGCCCGGCATGGACCTGGACACAGGGCAGGTGTTCAATACCATTGGTTAAATGGCTGCCGTGGGGCAAAGGCCCCAGAGGCTCCCCAGCTTCCCCACCCCAATGTGGCTTTCCCCTTAGACCTTCCCCGGGTGCTGAATGTGGTCGGCGGAGGGCGATGGCTGGCCCCTTGCAGACCCCACATCACGGGCAGACATTTCCTCCTAAACCTAAAAGGGTGCAGGGTGCGGCTGTGTTCTCTCTCTTTCTTTCCTTCCTTCCCAGAGATAACAATCATGGGTAACTTACGCCCTGTCATTGCTCAGGGAGGGGCACACCCAGGACCTGGAAGGAGGGCCCAGGCTAGGCAGACCTTCTTTCAAGCGGACCCCTGCTCTTCCTGGGAGTGGGGGCTGGAGAGGAGGGGCGGCAGCTCTCAGCCACAGACCTCCCGAGCAGAGGCACACGGGGGCCGGGGACCAGAACCTCCCTGCACGAGGAGCCAAGAGCTGTGGATGGGAAGTCCCCTGTGAGTCACTTCTTCCCTCTCACCGACAGGCTCCCCATCCGTAGAAAGAAAAGCATGCCTGTGCATATGCATTTCGTGGGTGATGAAACTCCTCATCTGTAAAATGGGGGCCAAGGCCACAGGTAGAAACAATAAACAATGCTATCCCCAACTTGCAGGGGCGGAACAGGCACAGAGAGGCTAAGCGATTGGCCCAAGGTCACACAGCCTGCAGGGACAAGCCTGACCCCCAGCGAGAGGTCATGATTACCAGCCACCCTGTTCTCAGCAGTCAGTGCGTTGACTCTCAGGTGGCCCCAACCCCACAGGGCTTCCTCCTCAGGGGCCCAGTGAGGATGCTGCCCAGCCTTCCATCCCAGGTGAGCAACCTGGGCCCGCAGCCTTGGCTCAGCTCAGCTTAGGCCGCACCAGCTGCACCCTCTGCAGGGTACGACTGTGGAGTTTTCAACCCTGCCTCAGCCCACCTCTGCCAGCACGGTGCCCATGACCCAGCTGGGGGTAGACGGGGTCATCAATGGGGCTGGAGCACTTTTAGGGCTTCAAGTGGCCTTGGACTCCAATGCAGGGTGACTGGCTTCTCCGGGGCATTTGGAAGGCCGAACACAGCTCCGAGGGCCGGGCGCCCACACACTGTCTGGACGGCACCTGTCCAGGCCCACAGCTGAGGCCCTCCTCCTGGGCTCCCCTGGTAGCTGACGTCCTCGGCTGGGTGGGCATTTGCCGGTTCCTTCTAGCCCCACAGCCCACCCACAACATCTTCGAGCCTCAGGACCACTTGGCAGAGCTAAACAACTGCTTAGCAGCCACCGAGAAGAGAGTAGAAGCTTCTCTGGACGGAGCAAAGCTGAGGACAACATGTCACGTGGAGAGCATCTTGGGGTCGGGAGGAATCTACCTCACCTGTGAGCAACCCTCCCATTCCCGGCGCCTCAAGTGCTCTCCCGGGGTCCCCAGCTGGTGGGCCCACCGAGCGAGGAAGGGCAGGGACTGGGAGGAGAAGGGACAGCTGGAAGTTGACAGTGATGGGAGCTGGAAGGGAAACCAAAGGTGAAGAATGAGGATCAGTTCCAAGACTGGAAATGATGGGAGGGGCAGGGAGGGGAGGACGGAGCAACTGGCTGGGAGGGGCCCATGGTCTCAAATGGCAGGTGGCCAGAGGGACCAGGGAGGCAGGGACACCTGTAGGATTAAAGAGTGGCTGACCTCAGAGGTCTGCCCTGATGCCAACATTTTCTGTCCCAAGAACACACACTGCACCGTTCCATGTCCAGACCTCACTGCGTGTGGGGAGGACCCTGGCCCCATAGTCTCCAAGCACCTCACATTTACACTGTAACATTACTTCTAATGAAGGAATGCGGTGCAGCCCAGGATGGAGCCAGGAAGAGAGATGGTCCTCACCCGGCTTTTAAACCCAGGTCCAGCCCGGCTCTCAGAGTCTATCAGTCATTACGAATTAGTGTCTGCAGCAACCCTGTAATTATCCCGTGAGCAGCACAATTATGCTTCATTGTACTTCTGCGCACGTTAAAAGCATCAATTTACTCAATGTAAACATTAAGAATATATATACCACAGGTCTTATAACTCTGTTTTGGCATTTTCCTTGTTTGAAATACACAGAACCCCAGGAAAAAGAAGCAGTCTGGGGCTTCTCTGGCTCCTCAGAGAAGCCCCCCAGAGTCCCTCCTCCCTGGACACCCCAAATGCTACCCATCTGATCGGAAGAGTCTGTTTTGCTCTGATGCTTTTGCAGAGCTGGGGGAGGCTTGGGAGAGATCCAGGAGGATGTCTCTGTCCCCCACCCAGCCAGCCTTCTCCTCCGTGCCAGAGAATAAACATTCATTATGGCCTCTATCCTGGGGCTCTGATTCGGGCCTCTGGGCAAAGGGGACCAGACTGCACCACGAGTGGATTCCCCACACTGCCCACACCCCCCTTTTTTGGCATGCATCCTCTGGGGGCCACCTCCAAGCAAGGACAGGGAAAACCAGGGCGATGTGACCAGACCCGGAGGGTCAGGATGGAGAGCAAGTCTGCTAGGGTGACGGGTCAGGGTGGGGAGCTAGTCCATCGGAGTCAGGGGAGCGGGGAATCTATAGCACCGCCTGGGTTAGGGGATTTCTAAGGGTTCCCTGGGCTGGGGCACACAATTACCCCCCACACAAATATTTCTCTACACAGTCCACACAGCACCTGGGGGAAATTCATCACCACGCGTGCCCACCCCCACTGGCTCTCCTGGGGGGACTTAACCTCCTGGCAGCTCAGATACTGGCAAACCTCCTCTTTGGGGGGGTGCTTTGCCCTTCTATCAGCAAGGTTAAGTAGAAACCCGCTGCTTGGCCTCAGCTGGAGCCGGACACCTGGCAATGGGGGTAGAGGAGCCCCAAGTTCATCATCCTAGCCATCCCAGGCCCTGGGTGACCTTCAGGCCCCTCTTCAAACCTTCCCAGGCTGATAATTCCATGACCCCTTCTCTACCTATCACAGACTGGACGGACGGGAAGTTCTTCCTTACGTCTACTTCTAAACCAACTTGCTGCAGAATAAACTTCTGTTTTCTAGTTTAGAGACCCTCAGTAGTTACGTCCCTCATCAAGACCAATGCCCAGGATGAAGGCTCCCAAAGGGCTGTTGAGTGGGGGTCTCTCAAAATGCTCACTCAGGGAGCACCTGGGTGGCTCAGTTGGTTAAGTGTGTGGCTCTTCATCTCTGCTCAGGTCTTGATCTCATGGTCATGGGTCCGAGCCCCACATTTAAAATAAAATAATTAAAAATGCTCACTCAGGACCCCAAAGTGGCACCCCCTCCCAGAGTCAACCAGAGCACCCCAGCTGTGGCCAACCCAGGCAGCTTCCTCGTGCTCCCCAGCTGGGCCAGGGCCAGAATCGGAGGATGCTGAGGTGCTTGGTGATCCCAAAGGGGATTCCCAGACAGCACTGCCCTCTGCTCCCACCACACACACAGCCTCATCTGTCCTCTGTTCGTCTCACCCACTGAGACGTGACGGGAGGAACAGGTACTGGAGAAAAGGGGGCCCGCAAAGCTGTCGGAGCTGTGAGCACCTACCTCCTCCACCTTCCAGGGCCCTACACACACAGGGTCTCATTTATCCCCCCCACTCCATTAAGCTGGGTGCTATTGTCAGATGAGGATGCCAGGGCCCAGAGAAGGACAGTGGCTTGCCCAGGGTCACACAAACGTCCAGTTCCAGAATCTGGGCACTTGACCCCCACACTGAACTCAAGACGGGACTCGGCTCACCCTGTCGAGGCTCAGGTAAGGAATGAGGCCCAGCGAGGGCCAGTGACTCGGCCGATGCTGGACAGCAAGTCAGCTGCAGAGCTGGGATCAGAACCTGTGTTTCGTGGCTCCCAGGAAAATGCTTCTGGCCTTAGTCAGCAGCACCGTGTAGGGCCTAAGTTTCTGAAATGACCTTCCAGAAACAACCACCCCCCGGGATAAGAGCAGAGGTCTGGAATCGGGACAGTGGGAGCCCACCAGTGACCCCTCCCCTGCCCTTGGTGTTAAAACTGGGTGGCCAGATATAGTAAAAAGTCCAGCTAAATTTGAATTTCAGCTAAGCAGTGGTTTTTAAAAACTAAGTATGTCCCATACGATATACTAAAAATCATTATTTGCTCTTTACCTGAAATGCATACTTAACTGGGTATCCTGTTTTCCCATTTGCTAAGCCTGGGAAACACTATGTTAAAAGGGCAGGAGAAAATGGGATCTCGGCTGGCCACCCAGATCCGAGAGAACCAGCCCCACGCCGGGGCTCCCGATAGGACTCAGAGCCAATGTCTGGCTACTAAGCATCCTGGTTCCCCCTCCTCAGCCCTGTCACTGGGGCCCCAGGCCACTCAACCAGACTGGAACAGCACAGGAACTGAGACCCAAGAGGCAGTGGGAGCTCAGATCCCACCTTGTTGACAGACTCCCCAGCCCCCACCTCCTCTGAGAGGGGGATCCCACCCTGAGCCCCTCATCTGCTGGGGCTCCAGCACCCTCTGATCCAGCAGGAATGGAGTCCCTAGACAGTTTCAGACAGGATGGAGTCCAGAGACAGTATCAGAGCTGGAAAAGCCCCCCGAGATCCCCAAGTCCAGCTCCCTCCGTGGCCAGGTGGGGAAAATGAGACCAGGCCAGGTCCCTGGGCCCCCGTCTGGGCAGAGCCAGGACAGGTCAGAGACTTGGGCCAACAGGGGAAGCTGATTCTTCTGGGGCCCCTCAGATGTCACCATGACTCCCCTCACCGCTGACACCATCATCATCGTGGCAAAAACAAGCCCGGGTCTTGTTCTAGGTTCCTGTCCTTTATTAACTCCTTGAATCATCCCTCTGAGACTCCCTCCTGATTCCAATCACCCTGGCCTGCCTCCAAGGATCGAGCTGTCATACACCCCACACCTCTACCTCAGACAGAAGGGTTGTTGGCAAGAAACAGAGGGAGCAATTCAGGGAGGCCCGGTCCTGCTCCCCGTCCTGAGCACCAGTTCATTCTGATGTCACACACCAGTTCCTCTCTACATCAGAACGCAGAGCCCGGGGCTCAGAGCTAGAACCCTTACCAGGGACTTGAGGCCAAAGACCTGACCCCGGGTACCCAGGAGAGACGGAACCCCAAGACGGGCCTGATACCCTAGCTCCTCCCTGATACCCGTGCTCTCCATCCCACTCCACCTGCTCTGCTCTCAGAACACCTGCCTACCAGCACCCTCCGTGTTCGATTTGTCCACCGGGCACCCCCCCCATGGCCTCGGGGTCCTCCGGTGTGGCCCAGCCCTTGGCAGCCAGGTGGGTACCTCTCAATTCTCACCTGTGAACGTCCACAGACGTCTCAACCCCCACCACACACACGGCATAAGTGGGCTTCTTCAGGGACAGCCGCACAGCTCTCTGCGGGGCCATCCCGTGCCCCTGGCTCCCGGGCTCTGCACTTCCTATCTCCCCGGCTCCTCTCCTGGGCACCAGGTCTCCAGGAAGGAGTGTGCGTTCTGATGGGTCGGTGCTTTCCTCCTCCCTTTTAATTTCACCCTGTGACCTGATTAGCTGCCTAAGCCGAGTCCCCACCTCCTGGCTGCACGCCCAGCCCTCTCACTCAGGCCTGCCAATCCAGGAGGCCAGGGGAGGAGGCACCCAGGTCTCTCAGAGAGTTGGGAAGTGGGGGCTTCAGTCGGGGGCCCCAGTGGAGCAGGGCTCAGCTGCCACCAGAAGCTCCCCGTGGGCCCTATCTCTCCTTCCCTACCTTTGACTCCATCCTCAGACTCTTGGTGCATGAACCCTCACTGTCATGATGTCAGCACTTTCTGAGGGCTGATAAAGTGCCTGGTGCAGATCTGATCTCATGCATCCAAAGCACAGGGCAGTCAGACCTCCGGGGTTCAAATCCTGGCTCGGCCTCTCACAATCTATGACCTTGGGCTTCCTGTGGCTCCCCTTCCCGGCCATGAGTTGGCAGTTGTACCCGTTCCATTGGACTGATGTGGGGATGCATGAGCTATGCGTAAGAGGTTTAGAACAGTGCCCGACACCTAGCATCGGCTAAAAGAAATGCTCACCACTCTTCCTAGTATCCTCATTTTACAGGGAAGAGGATCCACTGTCAGTAAGTGGGACAGCCATGGAGGACACCCAGGTCCTCCTGACTCACTAAACCACCCCCAGAAGGTGAGGGTACAGCCTTGCACCCCAACTCCAGAGATGGCAGCAGAAGCCCCCCCAGGGGAACACCCCTAGCCAGCCAGGGGGGAGGGCAGCTCTGAAGGAGCTCAGAGCAAGGCGCTGGGGGAGGGCTGATTCCTTCCTCAAAATCCCTTCTTTGCAGCCCCGCCTGTTCTCAGGGTGTCGTGGAATCCCGGTCGCTCACTTGACAAGCGGTAGGCACTCCTTTAGGCGATGGGGACGCAGCCAAGCAGCAAACAGACCACAGTCCCTGCTCTGACGGCGTTGACATTCTGGGAGGCACCATAAGAGTTGAGACGATGGTGGCTTGGTCCTGGGGGCAACCGTGAGCATGGGGAGGAGCGCCTGGATTCGGAACATCTCCAGAGGTCCAAGCTGGGAAGGGTGGTGGGCAGGCTGGGTGTGGGGGCTCAAGAGAAAGAGGGGAGTCGGGGATGATGGGAGTGCTTGGGCCTGAGACAGCTGGAAGGACAGAGCTGTCATCAGAGAGACGGGGAAGGCTGGGGGTGGGCAGGGTGGGCAGGGGCCTCCCAGCTAGGCAGAAAGTGTCTAGTAAGCCTGCAAGGACAGCAACCTTTTACAGGTGCCTGGCTCCCTTCACAGTGGGCGTCGAGGATGAGGAGGACGGGCGTTCCCCCAGTGTCCCCTGGGCCACAGGGCCCTCTCGTTCGCGAGCAGCCATTGCACGGGGCAGAATCGGGATGAGCAACCAGGCCTGCTGCCATCCACGGGTCTGGGGTGGGAAGGACGGCAAAGAGAGAGGGGGAAAGGAGCACCCTTGCCTGGGGAACTGCCAGTCTGACGGGGCAGGAGGGGGACACCGTCCCTGCTCCGGAAACCTCCCACCCGAGGAGGAAGACAGGAAACACAAAAATGGTATAAGCATTTATGTGGTTACTTTTCACTTGGAAGATCTTCCTGAAACGTCTTCCTTATGGCCAACACGTCCAATGGCGAATGTTCTCCATCTGCAAAGCTCTTTACACCCAATGGCACCGATGCAAAGTCTAGGTTTACCCCCCGTGGACACAGAGCCTAGCAACACAACGCTCCGGGGGTGCACGGCGGTTTCCACCCCAGTAACCAGAACCTGAGCCATTTGGTTCATATGTAATTAATGCGGAGTGTAAGAAGCAGGCTCGCAGAGAGCACATGGGAATATTCCCATTAGAGAAGGATGGATGGATGGAAGGACGGATGGATGGATGCAAGGGAAAGGGAGGAAGGGAAGAGGGCAGGTTGGTGATGAAGAGCTTTCTGCAAAAATGACGGTGATGAGGGTGACAACGGTAAGGAGACGCTAGCAGACACCTGTCTAGCGCTGACCATGTGCCGGGCACTGTTCTCAGCCCCTTCCATGTCATCACCCACCTAATCCTCACCACAATATTAGGTGGCAGGTACCAACTAAGCCGGGAACCCAAGTTCAAATAGGATGTGCCTTTTGCGGGTTGTGGGTGGGGCAGGGGCCCGGGCAGGTCATGGTGGCTTAAGGGAAATGTTCTCAGGGCCAGAGGAAAAAGGGAGAGTGTCGCAGAGAGTGGGCAGAGAACCTGGGAGGAACCTCGTGCATCCCCATTTTACAGACAAAGAGAGGCACAGAGAAGCTAAGGGACGCCCTCGAAATCTGACCCCGGAAAGTGAGTGAGCCAGGATTTGAACCCAGGCCATCTGACCCTGGATCGGCTCTTAATTGCTGACTGGATCCCTGAGAGACAGAATATCAGGGTTTTTGTTGTTGCTGTTTTGTTTTGTTTTTACCTTCTTCCTTATGCTTTTGTGTATTGTTTGAAAGTTTTGGTAAGCAAATATTTTTACTATTGGAGAAAATATGAAGTCTCTCTTTAAGAAAAAATGAGGAGACTGGGCGCCTGGGTGGCTCAGTTGGTTAAACATCTGCCTTCAACTCAGGTCATGATCCCAGGGTCTTGGGATCAAGTCCCCCATCGGGCTCCCTGCTCAAGTGGGAAGTCTGCTTCTCCCTTTCCCTCTCCTTCTGTGTGCACCCGTGTGCTCTCTCTCTCTCTCTCAAATAAATAAATCTTTAAAAAAAAAGAAGATTTTCCTGCTCTGGGCTTCCCTGCCCCCATCCCTCTTTCCTCCAGCTCTGAGAACATGTCCCTTCAGACACCATGACCTGCCCGGGTCCCTGCCCCGGGCACAACCCACAAAAAGGCACATCCAGTACACCCATGCTGTCGTCTATTTGAACTTGGAATCTCAGGCTTGATTGGTCAAATTTGGGAGGAGCAGGGGTGGGGGACCTGAATGACATCATTACCCCCTCCCCTCTGGCAGGTAGAACCTTCAGCTGGGAGGACCTGCCCGGGGTAGCCTCAAACACGGCCCCTCGCAAGGGGAGAGGCCTCTCAGCTACTGGGTGACCCTGGGACCCTAGCATGACTCCAGGATGCCCCTGGAACAGCCCGGGGCACTGCAGCAGGGAGGATGTCCAGTGTTGTTGCTACCAGGTCCGGGGACTCATTTTCCCCATTCTCCAACAATCATTTTGAGCACCTGCCATGCGCCAGACATTATTCTTGGCACTGGTGATACAGCGGTGAGTAAGACCGAGTCCCTGCCCTCATGGGACATACAGAGTAGCAAGAGAGACAGGAAAGACACTGCAGGACAGAGACTGGGACGTCAGGAGTAATGAGACCCAGTGAAGCAGGGTAGAGGGGCAGAGGGAGTGGGGTGCTGTTTGCGTCGGCGGATCGGGGAAGGCCTCGCTGGGGAAATGATATTGGAGCAGAGATCAGAAGGGCAGACCTCAGGGACCTCAGGACTCTTCCAACCTCAGGTAACCTAGCATCCCGTGAACCCAGGAGACCCCACCTCCCGTCTTCCCCATTCACCAGACGGGACCGTGGGGCTAGCGCAGAGCTTCCAGACTGAGATGCCTTCAGGGCTTGGGCAAATAATAAATGTGCGAAGCTGCCGGGTGCAATGCAGCGGGAGGGATACCAGCTGTGGCAAAGGGAGTAAAACCTGCTTTGCCTGATGCATTAAAATTGGGTATTTCTTAAAAACAACATGATAGGTCAAGCCTATAGTGTACGCAGATCTGGCCCTCGGGCCATTGTTTGAGACCCCAACATAGACTATTTAAAAACTAGTGGATGGGGTGGGGGGGGATGGAAGGAATAACTCAGGTTGGGGAAGTCATTTGATAGACGTTGGTAGAGTCATGGGAAGCCGAGTGTGGGTCCAAGGTTCTCAGTCACTCGTTGAAGAAAACGTGTCCCGGGTGCTTTTGCATACAGGTGCTGTTCTGGGCATCGGAGTGCTCACCGCCCATCGAGCCCTCTCAGCTCCTTACATTGACTCATCCCTCTGGGATCTCCCAGGGCGCCCCGGGCACCCAGGGCAGAATCCTGGACCCCCTGTGGGCCTCAGGGGCTCTGACTCAACTATCTCGAGCAGGCAGGGGACCCACCGATTCCCGCAGGGCCAGAGGGCCTAGGGCCAGTGGTTCTAATAGCAGGAAGTGGCGAGCGCCCTGAGTCACCCAACTCAATGGGCACATCCCGAGAGCCGGAAAGCCAGACCCAGGTCTCTGATGGGCACCACGGACCTTCAGGGATCACTGACTCTCTCCTCGGCTCTGGGACGTCCCAGGCTCCACGTGGCAGTTAATGGCATCCGGTGCAGGGCTGGGCTGGGCACGGAGGGGCCCAAGGGGCTTGTGGTCAGGTGCGGCCAGCCCCACGCCCACAAGTGGCCGATTCAGCAGCCCCCCAGGCACACCACCTCCTTACCTGCCCCCCACTGGCTGTCTCAGCAAATGGCACAGCCTCCACCCCAGGTACCAAGCCAGAGACCCAGGCAACCTCTTCCATCTTCCCCCTCCCTCATCCCCAGCATTCAGTCACCCCACCTGACTCATCAGCTCCACCTCCCAATCCTCTCCGGCCCGTCCCCTCCCCTCCACCCTCACCCCCCACCCCACCCCCACCCTAGTCCCAGCCAGGGCCTGAGCCACCTCCTGCTCTCCCGGCCCCCAGGCTCACTTCATTCCCCACTGCAGGCAGTAGCGATCTGTCTGAAACATGCATCCAATCTGCCATCCCCATAAGACGGCTCCAGCATCCTGCGGCCCCCGGATAAAGGAGGGCAGCTGGATGGGAAAAGTCTAGACCCTGGAGCCCTACTATCTGTGGTTCCAGTCTGGGCTCAGTCATTTCTCAGATTTCAGAGCACTGGGCAAATGATTTAACTTTTTTGAGACTGAGTCTCCTAATCTGTAAGGTCTGGAATAACGTAGAAGTTTAAAATGACGTCTGTAAAGTGTCTGGGATATAGGCGATCCTCAAAAAATAGAAACTTCGCCTGACATTCAAGGCCCCCCAGACCAGGCCCCTGATAACCACTTCTTCACTCTGTGCTTGACCCCTGTTCTTGTCTTATTTCTCTAGCCGCTCCCCCGCACTTCTCCCCCGGGGATTTGTCCCCTGACCTGGGGGTCTCCATAAAGCTCTGCGCATCACCAGCCTTCCTGCCTTCCCCTACACCCTTTTCCACCTCCCTTCCTCCAGTGCCCACTCCAGGCAAGACTCAACATTTCTGCTTCTTTCATGGATTTTTATCCCACATCCTAATAGAAAGAATTTGAGACAGCTTACAAAATACACCCTGGGTAAAATTATTTTTCAAATGAGAAAATTAGGTCAAAGAGTGGGAAAAGGAAGTAAAAGATAAGGATGAACTTCTGTCTGGTTGGTAGATCTAGCAGTGAGTTCCCTGGTGGCGCACAAGAAAAGGGAAATATAATCAATTTCATGAATCATGGTGCCCACAGGATACAACTAAACCAGTTGAAGAAGAGAAGCCGAACTCTTCTGGGCCCTGAAAACTAAGGGACATTCCCCCTTCCCATTCCCAAGTGGAGTTTACTAAATAGGGCAAGTGTGGGATTTTGAACTAAATGATCCACAGCATCCTTATGGTTGGGTCTGGCTTGATCCACGGGTGTATTTTGGGGTGGGGTGTCATAGAAAAATGTGCTTGGTATCCTTCAGACCCTCCTCAATGAATATTCTTCATTTCATCTGAGCCTTTGATTAAATGGGGAGTGGCAGGGAATTTGGGGTTTCCCTCCCTAATGATGGCTCTTCCTCATAACTGCTAGAGTAGAGATCCAGTATAGTCCAGTGTCAGCCAACCTGGCTGCAGTTGAGGTCCCACCATGAGAATCAGAGTCTAGCACCTTCTACTGGCTCACTCAGAGCTGGGGAATCATTCCCGGAAAGGGGGTGAGGGACGGTACCTCTGCTGGGCATCGCCCAATGCTTCACGTCTTGGCAGACACTCCCAGATGACTTGGTCCACCTGCCTCATCAAACACATGGAGACAGAGAGGCCCAGAGAGGGAGAGCAACTTGCCTCAAAATACACAGCCTCCTAGGGGCAATGTGAAGTAGAAGACAGGGAGTCAACCTCAGAGTGAGAAACTTGGATTCTCAGGCCTCCTGAGAGAGGTCCTTGAAAAACTCTTCTTCCCTGTAGGGCAGCCCTGGCCGCCAGGGACACTGCATCTAGATCTGGCCTGCCCAGCCGCTGTAAGATACCATCTCCCCAGACCCCCGGTGGACAAGCGACCAAGATTTCTTGGGCAGCTCCACCACGGGCCAGGCCGTGAGTAGAGAACAAGACCTAGCCGCAGACTGCCTTCTCGGGGAGCACGGCTAATGGGGAATGCGGGTGTGTGAACGTGTTGCTCTGAGGACAAGAGTCACAGCAGGGAAATGTGCTGAGGCCCGGGGACGCCGGGTAATGGTGGGAGCCAGAGTTTATTGAGCACCTACAGGGCGCCGGCTCGGGGCGTAGGACCTCTCAGGCACCGTCTTGGATTCTTGGAGCGGACTGAGGAGGCAGAGGAGGAAATGTAGTCTGAGGTCTCCCGTGAACGAAGATGGAAACAGAGCTGCGGCCCCGTCCGTGGGACTCCGAGCTTGTGTGCTCATTGCCACATTCTACCGTCCTTGGTGCTTACAGGCTGCAGGGGCCACTGGCCTCGCCCCTCCTGCAGCATCACACACACACCCCCCCCCACCTTCTGCCCTGGGGAGGCGAGACCATCCTGTGTCTGGCACAGAGGCCAGATGGCAGGACTCAAGAGACCCCCAGTCCTCGATGCCTCACACCATTAAGACCATTTGGGTCCCAGCCGCCCAACTCTGTGTGTCTGGCGCCTTCAAACCCTGGAGGCTTCCACAACATGAGCCCCGGCCATCTGGCCCCTGCTGGCCTTGGCCTGGCCTGAGCCCTGGGCTTGGGGGCGAGCCCAGGGCAGACACTCACCTCAGAGAGAGCCCTGATGGCTGGGGCCGGGGTGGGGGGGCGGGGGTGTGCACATACTCTCCTAAAATGCAGGGAAAGAGGAGGTTTTCAAGATAAGCCAGACGTTCAGAGGTTTACACTGAAAACAGCAGAGTAGACACTCAGGACCAAGCACCGTAAGGGTGCAAAGCCCACCTGCTCACCCTCCCCCCTCCGGCAGTACCTGCAGCCCTTGATCAGGAGCCTGGGGCTCTGCAGATCTTCTCAGAAAGCCACTGGCCTGATTTGTCACCACTAATAAGCCCAGAGAGGGCCAGCAATTTGTCCAAGGACACACAGCCCATTCTGTTTCCCCCAGACAGGGAAGGAAGAAGGAGCATTAGGGGTGTGGGGAGGGGGGTCAACAGCTGGACAAGTTGTATGAACAGTGGACAGAGCAGGTCCAGGTGGCAGGTCCAGCCCTGGCCCATCATTCATTGGCTGGGTGACCATGGGCAGCAATTTGACTCCTCCAAGACCCCTGTTCCTCACTTCTGTCCCTTTGTTCTCTGAGTTGGACTTTCTTTGTCTCTGTCTCTCTCCATTTCTTCCTGTCTCTGTGCATCTCTCTGTCCCCTCTCCCCCCACTTCTCTCTGGAAGAGCATTAGGGGTGTCGGGGAGTCAGCTTTGGCCTCACCTGCAAAATTATTATGTGCACGTTTGGTCCAAGTGCTGGGCTTTGCAACACGTCCCCGGTGACACCTCCCAGGTGGTGGTTGTGCTTATCCCCACTCTGCAGATGAAGACCCTGAGGTCATGTTTACAAAGCACTCGGCATGGACCAGGCCCCTGGTGTTCCCCCGCAGTCCACTTCCTCCAGGAAGCCGTCCCACACACCTGCCTCTGGCCTCTGGCTCCCACGGAATGTTCTGTTCTCTAAGTAGCCCCCCCCAAGGCTCTGTCCTGGGGAAACCACCTGTTTTAACACCATTCCCCCATCACTCTGGCAAAGCTGCATATTTCAGAGTGTCAGGAACAGGGAGTGGCCAGGTCTTCAGCTCTGGGAGATCGGGAAGCTGGCTTTGAATGAAAAACAATCGAGACACGGTGGAACAGGCGTTCTCAGCCACCAACCCACAGCCGGGCAGCAACCCCAAGTTGTCCAGGCAGGGATTCCAGCCACCCCTTGACGGAGCCCCTGGGGCTCCATCGCCCCAACCGTGGGGCTGGGTCGGGCAGGCTCGGGGAGCACAGTGTGGTCTGGGAGCCGAGCTCCAGCTTTTTCTCCACCCCGGCCTGGCCCTGTGGCTCAGTGAAACCAGAGGGGCCTCCAGAGAGAAGTGGGGGGAGAGGGGACAGAGAGATGCACAGAGACAGGAAGAAATGGAGAGAAATGGAGACGAAGAGAGTCCAACCCTGAGAACAAAGGGACAGAAGTGAGGAGGAGAGGCACAGAGAGCAGCAGGAACAGAGAAAGACAAAGGTGGGGTGAAAAGAAAGGTTTCCCTGTGTTTGTTTTCTGGGCTGGGTCTTTGCATTCTTTGCAGTGAACACTGCTTCTAGAAATTTCCTTGACTCCACAAGTCCCAGTGGGTAAACATGTGCTCACCTGCTGACCTCTCCCCTGGTTTTGCGTGTGTTCCTCTGAAAGACAGAGGAAGGGACAGAAATCAGAGAGAATAAGAGAGACTGAGATGGGGGAACAGGAAAGAGGCCCCGGGGCAATGCAGATGAGAACCCAGGAGCTCCATTGAGTGCTAGAGCCCAGGCGGTCCCCTCTTGAGCCCCCGCTTCCCCCGGGGCCTCCCTTTCCTCAAGCCCCCTGCTCTTGCCCTCGGACATGGAGGGATCACCTACTTTGCACCTGCCCTGGGTCCTGGGGACACTCCCCCCTACACCTCCCACGTCATGGCTGTGTGTATCCCCACTGTGCAGATGAGGAAACTGAGGCTAGGAGCCATCAGGTTAGTCAGACAATCAAACTGGATGCACCACTTCGAGGGTACAGGAGGAAGGGCAAGGGACAGAGAGACTGAGGCCCAGAGAGGGGAAGTGACTGGCTCTGGGTCACACAGCAGCCAGCCACAGAGCCAAAGCTAGAAGCCAGGTCCTCTGGCACTTGGCCTGGCTGCAAAGAAAACAAAGTCAATCATATTAAGTCTTTAGCAAGCAGGTTCCAGGTCTTCCCAGATGGCCTCCCAACACCCTAAAAGCTGTTGACACCCTCTGCGTATCCTTCTTGCTTACCTCTTGCTATCTTTTCTGGGAAGGGCAGCTCAGGAACCTCCCAAACTTGTCCTCTCTCCTAGGAACCAGGTCTCAGTCGGGGCATCTCCACCTCCCCAGTCCCTGCCTTCCAGCCTGCGCTCCCATGCAGAACTAAGTGACAAGAGAAAGGGTGGCTGGCGGACACCCCTAACTTTCACTGACATCAGCTAAGCGTGAGCTTAGGCTCGCCACCATGTCCTGATGGGTCCAGCCACAACACGCAAAACCAGGGCAGAAACCAGGGGAGAGGTCAGCAGGTGAGCACATGTTTACCCACTGGGACTTGTGGAGTCAAGGAAATTTCTAGAAGCAGTGTTCACTGCAAAGAATGTAAAGACCCAGCCCAGAAAACAAACACAGGGAAACCTTTCTTTTCACCCCACCTGAGTTCTGAAGAAATTCTGAAGAAGAAATTCTCCTTGATAAAACGTTTCCAAAGAAAATCACATTAGCGTGGTGAAAGGAACGGGCTTCTCACCAACTGCATTCTCTCTCATTCTGAATGTCTGTCTCCTCCACCAGAGGGAAGCTCTCTTGAGGGCAGGGGCACATCACAGGCCCCAGCACCAGCAGGGCCTGGCCAGTCATCCCTGAGGCTCCTGGAATGACCAGTGCCTACATGAACCACATTTCCATGGAGAGGAGACAATACTCATAATCTGTATATCTGACAAAGGACTCACGTCCGGAATGTATGAAAAATGCCTGTAAATCAACACGAGAAAGAGAGACCACCAGCCCTGTGTAGTAAGGAGAGTGGGACACAAAATTCACATGCCACCGATGTTAAGCAGGGGACTTCAAGAAGAGTCTGTGCTCACCGCTGGCTTCCCCGGCTGGGCCCCTGGGCCCCTCCGAGGCAGGCATCCCCCTGGGCCTTTACTCAGGGCTCAGTCTTGGAAAGCCTCACGTAAAGAGGGGCAGGGCTGCAGAGCCAGGGAACAGAGGAAAGAGGAGGAGTATGGATGAGGCCAGGAGCAAAGGTAGGAGGCGCAGGCAGTCTTCCCAGGCCGGCCCCACTCTCGCCCCTGAGTTATCCAGGCTCAGTGCTAACCGTGCGGGGTGTGGGGAGGGGGGTTCTGTTCACCCTCGGATTGGAGGGGAGGCTCCCTAAGACCACGGCTGCAAGAAGCAGGCAGGCAGGGTGGAAGGGGCACTGGGCCAGGAGTCAGGAGCCCCGAGATCTGGTGCTAACACACCGTATGCTGAGCAGTATTGGGCACCAACTCCATGACCTTGGTCTTTACATCTGGAGGAGAGGATTGGGTAGCTGATCCTCAGAGCACTGCCCCCACCCGCTCCCCAATAGCATCCCAGGGCCCCCAGCCCCAGTGACGCCCCCAGGCAAACCACAGTGAGGCCAGTCAGGGTTTGGCCGAGTTGGGGAGCCAACCAGCCCCAACGCGGGCCTGAAGGACCCAGCACGACCCTGGACCTCTGCCCTGGGAGCGCCCAGCAACAGCGTGGCCTGGCAGGGTGGGCACCTCGTCCTGGGCCACTGCACATCCCCACGGGCCAGCCACACACACAGCGGCCGCCCACAACACGGTCCTCCTGGGACAGTGGGAGCCCCCAGTCTGAAGGGGTAGGCACAGACCATGCTCTGTGGGATCCCCAGACTGAGCCTGCCTGTCCCTCAGGAGTTTTCTCTCTGATGGGGGAGGCACAGCCCCTACCCCCAAGAAGCTTCCAATCTGATGGGGGGGCACAGCCCCTACCCCCGCGAAGCTTCCAATCTGATGGGGGAGGCACAGCCTCTGACCATGCGGATCAGCTAGTCTGATGGGGGAAACACAGCTCCTACCTTATAGGAGCTAAGGGTTAGGCAAAGCCCCTCTCTCCCTCTTTATCAAACCTTCTGATCTAACGGGGGAAGCACAGCTCTGTCCTGGAGGAATCTATAGTTTGATGGAGGAGCCCAGGGAAACTCTGTTCCTGTCTGTGGAAGGGACCCACTCTACCGTGAGGGTCATTCTTAAATCCCACATCCGCTCACTACTGGCAAAAAGCTGTCATGTACTATCTTCCTTGAGCATCATCACCATCCAGAAGCAAGGCCAGCCAAGGATTGGCCTCCCTGTTGGACAGATGAAAAAACTGAGGCCCAGAAGGAAAAGTGGCAGGGCCAAGGCCATACAGGGAGGCAGGACTAGAGCCCAAGTTTATCTCCCAAGGGAAGGAGGGGAGGAAGGAGGCAGGAAAGAGTGATGGGTGACTGAAGGAGCTGGTTTCTCATACACTTGGCCCAGAAAGCCAGACAGTCAAACAGCCCAGAACCAGTGCCCCTGTGATGGCCCAGAGCCTGCCTTTCTCAATCCTGTGTGGGATACAGTATTTATTTGAGAGAGGCCTGCTGCCACGCCAGGCATTTATGAACCTGGTTTATTGGTCTGGCCCAGGGAGCCTGGGGCACAGCTTCTGTGTGAGCCAAGGCTGGGCAGGAGTTGGAAACCTCCAATGGTCAGAGCCAGAGGGAGCCCGGGGCTGAGTCAGCCCAACCCCTGCCTTGTACAGAAAGGAACAGTGAGGACCCGAGGAAGGGCAATGACTTGTCCAAGGTCACACAGGACCTCAGCAGCACAGCTTGGCCCCTTGCCCCTTGTCTGGGACTCTCCCGGCACTGGGGCCAAGTAGAACAGCTCTGTACCTCAACCTGTCCTTGTGGGAACAACCCAGGTGTCAGAAAGATCTGTATTGGGGATATTCGGGGATTTGCCTTGGGGCTGAACCCCCTTCCCCACTCCTGGCTCTGTACTCCCCCAAAGCATCCTGGAGGAGGCCACCCAGCTTCTGGCCATGGTAGGGATTTGCCAAGACCGGGGCAGTGTGGGGAGAGGGGAGGGCATGGAGGCTCATATCACCCCTCCCTCCAGCCCCTCACCATCAGCCAGCAGGATCCCCTAAGGGGGGAAGAGAAAACTAGGGGAAGGAGAGGAACATACTATTTATTGAGCACCTCCTGTGTGCCAGCCCAGCGAGAGCCCTAGAACATGAGCTCATCACAACTGCTGTGGGACCAGGCACCTTTACGAGAGGAAACGGAAGTTCAAAGATGTTGAGACACTTCACCCAAGGTCACGCGGCCCCTATGTGGGGAGCTGGAATGCCAGCCTGACTGTCTGCCTCCGAAGCCCACGCTTTATTTCTCCTTTGTACCCTCAGCCTCCAGAAGGGTCCCAGGGGTTTCCTGCCTCCTTTGGGGAGTGCTCAGAGCATGCGGCCTTCACAGGAGAGAGGTCCTGTCTCCACAGGGCTCTGGCCATGGCTCAGAGCTGGCCTTGCTGCCTCCTGCCCCCACTGTAGCCTTGGCGTGGGGCTTCTGGGGCTCCCTGCAGGAAACAATGGGGCATGTACAGCCACACCTGACCTCAGGGTATGCTCAACCCCATGGGGATCCCCAGGCCAGCGCAAGGCAGCATGGGGGCCCAGCCAAAGAGGGTTTGTGGGCCACACCCAAGTTTGTACAGTTCCAAGGCTGGGATGGGAGTCCGGAGGCTAAGGTCCCAGATGAACTCTACCATGTCCTTCTGTGTGACCTTGGGCATGTTGCTGGCCCTCTCTGAGCCTCAGTTTCCAGAAGCTGGTCACTGACAGTCTGTGATGTGTGAGTCTACACATGCCTGGTGAGGTTCGAAGGTTCAGGCCAGACCATTGCTCGGCAACGGTTCTCAGAAAGGGAGCTGGGCCACCAATGGGGGCCGATGTCATCCCTCACTAGCCGCAGCATCAGTGACTCTACCAGGGTGGAGGGTGGCTTGGTGAGACCTCACGTGCAGGAAGACACAGCAGGTGTCTATTTCTTGTCATAGCTCAGCAGAGTGGACAGTGTGCATCTCTACCCACCTCTGCACTCAGCGATGTCACACTGGTAGCTTGAAACTGGTCACGGTGGGAATAGTCACACCACGGAAACGGGCAAACGCTACCAACAGAGGGGGTTTTGTGTGTGTGCATGTGTGTTTTATTGGTTTGGGAAGCCAATCGTAAAGCATTTACCAGCACACCACGGGTTGTATGGTTAAGTTATATTTTTCTAGAAATTTGTCCATTACATCTGAGTTTTCACACTTGTTGGGCATATATTTTTCATTTCATTTAAATTTAATTTTAGCATCTAAAGAAAGATACATTGGGCTTCATCAAAATTTAAAAATTTGTGCTTCAAAGGACAATATCCAGAAAGTGAAAGACATTTGAGAGAATGGGGTCGGGGGAGGAATATTTGCAAGCTGCACTCTGACAAGGGTCTAATCTTCAGACTATATCAAGCATTCTTACAACTTAACAGCAAAAAGGCAACCCGGTTACAAAATGGACAAAGGCTTTTGTTTGTTTGTTTGTATGTTTTTGAGAGAGAGAAAGAGTGTGTGGATGGGGCAGAGGGAGAGGGAGAGAGAGAATCTTAAGCAGGCTCCACACCCAGCACAGAGCTCCACTCAGGGCTCCATCTCATGACCTGCGATCGTGACCTGAGCCAAAATCAAAAGTTGGATGCTTAACCGACTACACTACCAGGTGCCCCTGGATTTAAATAGACATTTCTCCAAAGAAGACATCTAGACAGCCAAAAGACACATGAAAAGATGCTCAGTATTGGGAGTAAGTAGGGAAATGCAAATCAAAACCATAATGAGAGACCACCTCACATCCACAAGGATGGCTACTATCAAAAAAACAGATAATGACAAGTGTTGGCGAACATGTGGAGAAACTGGAATGCTCATCCAGTTAGTGGGGATGGTGTAACTGCTTTGGGAATCAGCGGGCAGCTGTATGGTAATCTGACAGTTTGCTAACATTCAAGGAAGGGGCTCCTGCCCTGGGGACTTCCATCAGACAGGAAGCAGGCTCCTGCATATTTGCAAGTGGGACTGTAAAGCTCCCAGAGGGGCAAGATGGACTCCTCCAAAAGACGGCAGGATGTGGGTGACACCCCCCGTTCTAGGGGTCCTTCCAAGACCAGTAGATCTGAGGTGGTGCCTGTCCCCTCCAGGCACTGAGGTGGCTTCCTTGGGTCACTTACTCTACATCATCAGACTCTCTGGTGCCTCTTTCATTAAGTTCCTTTATTTATGCATTTATCTTTTTATCCCAGTGATTCTTGCCAAAAGTTTATCAATTTAGTTAATCTTTTCCAAGAACCAAATTTTTTTTTAATCCTAATTTTTTCACCAATTCTCACATTTCTACTCATCATTCCTTTCTTTGGGTTAATCTTGTTATTTTCCTGACTTCTCAATTCGGGCGCCTAATTCATTAATTTTCTGCCTTTCTTATTTTCCGCCATAAACATTTCAGACTGCATATTGTTCTTTTTTTTTTTTTTTAAGATTTTATTTATTTATTTGACAAAGAGATAGAGAGAGCCAGAGAGGACGGGGATGGTGGCGGGGGGTGCGGAAATCAGAAGGAGAGGGAGAAGCAGGCTCCCCACTGAGCAGGGAACCTGATGCGGGGTTGATCCCAGGACCCTGGGATCATGATCTGAGCCAAAGGCAGACACTTAACCGACTGAGCCACCCAGGCGCCCCTCTGCATCTCGTTCTAAAAATCACTGTAGCTGAACCCACTGGTTTCCAAACGTTTTTTTCACTATTGTTCTATTCATAATTTCCATTTGACTGCCAAGTTAGTTAAAAGGGCCATTTTAGTTAAAATTTCCGAACGAGGGGCACCTGGGTGGCTCCGTCAGTTAAGTGTCTGATTCTTGGCTTCAGCTCAGGTCATGATCTCATGGGTCATGGGATTGAGCCCCAAGTCGGGCTCAGCGCTCAGTGGGAGGTCTGCTTGAAGATTTTCTCCCTCTGTCCCTCCCCCTCCCCAACCCTAAAATAAATAAAGAAATCTTTTTTTTTTTAATTTCCAAACAAACGGGTTTTTCTTACTATCCGTACTGAGTTCTAAGTTAATTACATGAGAGTCAGATGCGGTCTGAAGGATGCAATTTATTTCCATTTTGATGAGACTTGCTTTCTGGACAGGATTCACATGGTCAGTTTTCACTTACGTTCCCCGTGCTCAAGAAGAATGTGTATCTGTCCGTGATCAATGCACAGGGCTACATGTCTGTTGAGTGGATGGCCTGCTATTTGTGCTTCTCAAACCTTCTATTAACTACTGATTTTCTTGTCTGCCTCATCAATTAGTGAGATGTGTCAAAATCCCCCCCATCCAGTGCTCAGAGTTCAATCCATTTTGCCTTTGTAGATTTTTGTGATTTTTTTTGGTATTTTTATATGTGTAATATTTTTATTGTTTTCTATTTTTATGTGTGATTCAGGCTTCATAAAATGAATCAAGAAATGACCACTCCTGTTTTCTGGAAGAGACTGTGCAGAATTGGTGTTAATTCTCTCAACGCATGGTAGAATTCTCCAGCAAAAGCATCTGGACCAGATTTCTTATTTTAGGAGTTTTTATTTATGTATGTATTTTAAGTTTTACTTATTTAAGTAATCTGTACACCAATGTGGGGCTCAAACCCACCACCCTGAGATCAAGAGTTGCACGGTCTTGAGGAGTTTTTAAATTATGAATTCAATTCCTTTAATAGGTACAGGGCCAAATTACCTATTTCATACTGGCTGAATTTTGGTTGGTTGTGTTTTCTGAGAAAGTGGTCCATTTCAACGAAGTTGTCAAACTTACACATGTAGAGTTGTCTGTAGTATTCCCTTCCTAATCTTTTGATATCCTCAGGGTCCGTATGGATATCCTTGGCTTCATTCCTGATATTGACAATCCGTGCCTTCTCTCTTTTTTCTTTGTCAGTCTCACTAGACACTTGTCAATTTTATGATCTTCTCAAAGAACCAGCTTTTTGTTTCATTGATTTTCTCTGTTGTTCTTCTGTTTTTGACTGCATTGATTTTTGCTCTTAGCTTGATTATTTTCTTTCCTCTGCTTGCTTTGTGTTTCTCTCACTCTTGTAGCTTCTTATGGCAGGAGCTTGGAATATTGATTTGAGACTTCTACATTACCTTTCTATGTGAGCATTTAGTGTAGATTTCTCTCTTGGCACAGCTTCCTCTGTGTCCCATACATTTTGATATGATGTATTCCGATCTTCATTCAGTTGGATGTATTTTTTTACTTCTCTTGGAGGCTTCCTCTTTGACCCATGGATCATTGACCAGTGTATTTTTTAGTTGTCAGGAGTTTGAAATTATTCATATTTATTTTAATTCCATTATGGCCAGAAAGCACCCTGTATATGATCTCAATTTTTTAAAATTTTGTTGGTGGGGTGATACTGGAGACAGTTCTTTCTGGGGTGTGTGGCTGGGGCAGAGCAGTTTATTGTCTAAGAGGGTCCTTTGTTGTTCAACTGCCTCTTTTCTCATTCTTTGGCTCGAGAAACCAGACTTTTGTGGGGCTTTTTTTTGGTCAGCTCTGCCTGTTGATGTTTCTGGGTTGCTACTTTCTCTGGTACCCAGTCCGGGATATACAAAAGAAAGGCAAAAAGAAAAGCCAGGAAACTAACTTTATATATTTTGAACTCATGTCATTAGATCATACAAGTTCAGAATTGTTCTGGCTTTCCAATGTACTGACCCTTTTAACATTATGTGGTGAACCCCTTAATTATACATTTATTTATTTATAATTATTCTATGTTATTAGAAACAATAACATTATTGTTATTAAAAATTAAAAACATTAAAAATCATATAGCCATGATTTTTTTTCTTTTTTTTTTTAAGTAGGCTCCTTGCCCAGCGTGGAGCCCAATGCAGGGCTTGAACTCACAACCCTGAGATCAAGACCTAAGCTGAGATCAAGAGTCAGGTGCGTAACCAAATGAGCCACCTAGTCGCCCCTCTGATAATGTTTTACCCGTGATTATTAAAGCCATACCAGTTTCCTTTTGGTTGGAATTTCTTTTCCTCTATCTTTTTTCCATTCTACGCTTCAGACTTCCTGTGATTTAATATTTGGGGAGCTTCTTTAGTACGAAGTTGTACTTCTTCATCTACGCGGACTATCTTTGTCTTTAAAGTAGAAAATATAGTCCATTTCCAATTAGTGTCATTGCTGATTCATCGCTTTTGGACATTCGAATATTCAGGTCCCTACTCTGTGCCAGGCACTGTTCTCGAGGCTGAGATATGGCAGTGAACCAAAGAGCCAAAATCCAAGTCCTAGGAGTTAAGTTTGGTTGGGGGACACAGACAACAAACACATGACTCACACAGATACTGTCCATGGATGAGAATTCAAACAGCTTACGTAGCTACTCTCCCCTCAAGGAGGTGGAGCTTAATGATGGGCTGCACATGACTTTCTTCCAATGCACAGAGTGTGGAAAGGGGGAAGAAAGAGCGACTTCACAGTGGTGTACATATTTGCTAGGGCTGCAGTAGCAAAGTACCACAAACTGAGTGGTTCAAACGACAGAAATCGACTGTCTTAAGTTCTGGAGACTGGAAGTCCAAGATGGACATATCCGCGGACATTTCCTGACCACTTTCTTGGCTTGTAAATGGCTGCTTCCTCACTCACATGGCGTTCTCCCTGCGTGTCTGTCTCCTGATCGCCCCTTTTATTATGAGGACACCAGTCATATTGGGTTCGGGCCCACCTAACCACCTCATTTTTTAGTTGCTTCCTTCTGTAAAGACCCTATCTCCAGATAAGGTCGCATTCTGAGGTGCTGGGGATTAGGACTTCAGCATATGGATTTAGGGAATGGGCTGGTCTACAATCCAACCCATAACAAGTGGAGGAAACTGACCAACACGCCCTCAGCCAGGTGATCAAGGTTCACGCCAACAGTGGTAAGATGAGGTGCTCGATGCCACAGAGCAGGGCAAGGTGGCTGGGGTTTTTTTTGTTTTTGTTTTTAGAGAGGGACAGAGAGGGGGAGAGGCAGAGGGAGAGAAAGAGAGAATCTTAAGCAGGCTCCACCCCCAGTGCAGAGCCCGATGGGGGACTCAATCTCACGACCCTGAGATCATGACCTGAGCTGAAATCAAGAGTCAAAAGCTTAACTGACTGAGCCACCCAGGCACCCCAAGGCCGCTGTTTTGTACAGGGGCCAGGAAGCCTCCCTGGCAGAGTGACACTTGAGTAGGGACCTGAGGAAGCAAGGGAACAAGCAGTGGGGATATGGGAGGGGAGGGGATCTGAGTGCTGGGAAGGGGAACAGAATGTACAAAGCCCTGAGACCCATCCAAGGACCTGCTGGGAGGCCAGTGTGGCCAGGGGGTGGAGGGAAAGGGACAGGGTGCTAGGAGATGAGGTCAGAAAAGTGGAAGGTGGATTCGTGTTGACCTTGAAGACAGAAGGAAGGGTCTCACGCATCTGCATGAGGTGAGGAACCATGGAAAGGGTTTAAGCAGAAGAGACACGAACTTGACCCAGGTTCTAACAGAATCCCTTTGGCCACCTCGCTGACCACAGCTCATAGGAGGCTAGGGTGAAGCAGAGAGACCCGAGACAGCAATAATAACCCCGAAAAGAAACCAGCAGTGGAACAGGTAAAAAGTCATCAGACTGAAACTGTTTTTTGGAGGCAGATCCTATGGATCAAATGTGGGGTGTGAGAGAAGAGGAGCCAAAGGTGATTCCACGGTTGGGCATGGGCCACCAGAAGCCTGGGGCTGCCACTGACTGAAATGGGGACCCTGGGCGAGGGGCAGACTTGTGGGGCTGGAAATAAGGAGGTTGGTTTTGCGGGTGTTGAGACTGAGGTGCCAGCTAGGCTTCCACGAGGTGATGCGTTGGGGGGGCTCAGCCATAGGGAGGTTCTGGTCACCTGGACCAGAGCTGGGACAGGGGGCCACGGGGACAAGTGCCTCGCTGAAGAGTGTTGGGGAGAGAGGAGAGGCGAGAGGTGGAGATGGTGCATACGGCCACCTCTGCAGGGGCCTCTTGTTGAAATGGCAGCAGAGAATCAGGCAGGGGCTAGAAGGATCCGCACTTACTTCCACCATCCTGCTTTGTACTATCTATTATCTTGATTTTTTAAAATCTTTCTTTTTTCTTTTTTTTTTCTTTTGATTTGAATTTTCTCCTCATTCTATTTCCCCCCTCGGTTTAAATGCAGTAGCTACCCTGAAGTAGGCATCAGCAAACGTGTCCTACCAAGTGCCCAGTGGTAAATATTTTAGGCTTTGCGGACCATACTGTCTGGGTAGCAACCACTCAACTCTGCTGCGGTAGGCAGCATGAAAACAGCCATAAATGATACCTAAAGGAATAGGCATGGCTGTGTTCCAGTAAAGCTTTATGCATAAGAACAGGCACTGGCCCTAATTTGGCCCAAGGGCCATAGTCTGCCGATGTCTGTCCAGAAGCACTCGTCCATAAATCACTACAGGTACTTTCCTCCAAAACAGGACAGCAGCCTTAGAAAACTTCAAAGTCCGTCACCCCCTCGTGACTTAACATGTTACTGTTGTCTGGTATTTTCACTCTATTTTTTTAAGCCCTCAAAGAAGACTTTATTATGGCTAATTATAGATTTGGTGTTTAATTAGATTTAGCCACATGTCTGGCATGTTTATTACTCACAATTCCATCTGTGGCTCAGACTTCCTTCTGAGATCATGTTCCTTCTTTCTGAAGCACATCCTTGACGATCTCCTCTAAATGTGTCTCATCTGGAACTATACTCTCAGCTTTTCCGGATCTGAAACCGCCTTAAACTCCCTCTGACTCCACAAAGATAGCTTCGCGAAGCATCAGTTCTGGTTGAGGGCTGTTTTTCCCTCTGCGCTTTCCTGCTGGTGTGGCCTCTGGCTTCCGCTGTCTCTGACCAAAGGTCGCCTATCAGCCTTGTCGCTGTCTCTCTGCCGGCAATGTGACTGCCCATACTGCTCTTAGGGTCTTCCCTTTATCCTTGGTATTCCGAAATTTCAATCTAATTGTCAAATTGTGTATTTCTTTTTATTTTTCCTGCTGGGGTTTCTGAATTTGAGGATTCATCTGTCCTTAGTTCTGGAAAATTCTCAGCCTTTATCCCTTTGAAAAACGTTGCCCCATTATTGCCCCAATGTCCCTTTCTAGAAAGCTGAGTCCATTTGTTTCAGAGGCTTTCAGGCCATCCTTCACATCTCTTCACCATTTCCACCTCATTGTCCTTCTGCGTTGGGATCTGGGTATTTATTTACCAACCTCCTGGTTCATCGATTCTCTTCTCAGCTTTTTTTGTCTTTAATCTACTATTCAACCTATCTGTCATATTTTCTATTTCAATTTTATATATCTCATCTCTAGAAGCTCAGATTAAGTCTTTTTCAAACTGCTTATTCCTTTTTTTTTTTTTTTTTGAGAGAGCATGTGCATGTGAGCAGTGGGGGAGGAGCGGAGGGAGGGGGAGAGAGAGAATCTCAAGCAGGTTCCACACCCAGCGCAGAGCCCAACTCAGGGCTCAATCTCACGACCCTGGGATCACGACCTGAGCGGAAATCAAGAGTCGGATGCTTCCCCGACTAAGCCACCCAGGCGCCCCAATTTATTGCTTTTTTTTTTTTAAAAGATTTTATTTATTTATTTGAGAGAGAATGAGATAGAGAGAGAGA
>NC_058406.1:11878195-11896836 GCF_002201575.2 Neomonachus schauinslandi | reverse complement strand
AAAGATTTTATTTATTTATTTGAGAGAGAATGAGATAGAGAGAGAGAGCATGAGAGGGGGGAGGGTCAGAGGGAGAAGCAGACTCCCCGCCCAGCAGGGAGCCCGATGCGGGACTCGATCCCGGGACTCCAGGATCATGACCTGAGCCGAAGGCAGTCGCTTAACCAACTGAGCCACCCAGGCGCCCAATTTATTGCTTTTTTTAAATTAACTTTACTGAAGTATAATTTCCCCAGGTGTAGTTATGTTGTATAATTGCACCCACTAAAAGCATCTATTTGAAGTGTACAGTTTGATGAGTTTTGACACTCATGGAACCACCTCCACGATCAGGATGTAGAATATTTCCATTATCCAAAGAAAAGGTGTCCTTTTGCCCCTTTACTTTCTGCACCAAGCAACCGCTAATCTGCATTCTGTCACTAGAGATTAGCTTTTGCCTCTGAAAAGTTCATAAAAATGAAATCATACCATGTGTCGTATCTAGCTTCTCTCTCTCTCCACATGGTGTTTTTGAGATGAATTTAGGGAATCAAAATTATCTGTAGTTTATTCCCTTTTATTGCTAGGTAGCATTCCACTATATACTGCCATTTGTTTCTCCATCCGCCTGTTGATGGACATTTGTGTTGTTCAGTTTGGGGCTATCAGAAAGTGTTATGAGCATTCACGCAAACATCTTTTCCAGGACATATGTCTTCATTTCTCTTTGGCAAATACCTAGGTGTGGAATTGCTGGCTCATACAGTAAGTATATGTTTAATTTTATAAGAAACCTTGCCTGGTCATTCTTGATAGTCTCTTGTTCCTTGTTCATACTTTCAATACTTTCTTTTATTTGTTGAAATGATGGGGTACCTTTATTTCCTAAGATGAATGCTCTAATTACCATACCTGAGGTGTTTGCAGATCTGATTCTGCTGCTTCTTGTTTCTATTAAAACTTGTTCATGGAGGGCACCTGGGTGGCTCAGTCGTTAAGCGTCTGCCTTCGGCTAAGGTCATGATCCCAGGGTCCTGGGATCGAGCCCCACATCAGGCTCCCTGCTCCGCGGGAAGCCTGCTTCTCCCTCTCCCACTCCCCCTGCTTGTGTTCCCTCTCTCGCTGTCTCTCTCTCTGTTGAAAAATAAATAAAATCTTTAAAAAAAAAAAAAAACTTGTTCATGGAATCTTGGTTTTTGTATGTTTTTAAAATTTTTCATTGTGGGCTCATGATCATTAGGACTCTATCTGTGGGAATTTTATAAGGCTTTGATTGATATGTTTTCCTCCAGAAAGGATTTTAATTTGTGGGGGAGAGTTGTTTTTGTTTTTGTTTTTTGCTGGAGACCTGGGAGTATTAATCACCAGGAACAACTTGAAATTCTCAGCTGGAGTTTTCTGGACCAAGCGAGAAGTAGGAATTTGGACTCTGGTCTCACCTGATGGCTGGCTCAGGGAAGAGTTTATTTCTCCCTCCATCCTGAGTCAAAGCCAGGACCAACATTTTTCTTACATGTCCTTTTGGAAGACAAATACTTTTCAAGTTTACTCTTTCACTGAAGATGTTGTCTGCAGAGGTTCTGACCATATGGGGAATCTCAGATCCCCCTTTCTACCTGGTCAGGTCTTAGGCTATGTCTCCTGTCTCATGTGCATCTATTAAAAGCAAAACTCCAGGGGCGCCTGGGTAGCTCAGTTGGTTAAGCGTCCAACTCTTGATTTCAGCTCAGGTCATGATCTCGGGGTCGTGGGATCAAGCCCCGCATCGTGCTCCGTGCTCAGTTCAGAGTCTGCTTGTCCCTCTCCCTCTGCTCCTCCCCCGACTCACGCATGCTCGCTCTCTTGCTGTCTCTCAAATAAATAAATAAAACCTTAAAATATAAATAAATAAATAAAAGCAAAGCTGCACATTGTTGGTCACGGAGGGGGAACAAAGTAGCACAGCCACTTTGGAAAACAGTTAGGCAGGGCAGTCCCTTATAAAGTCTAGCCTGTACATGCCATCCAACCCCGTGATCTCACTCCTAGCTATTTACCCGAATGAAATGAAAACCTACATTCACACCGTACCCTGTACATGAAGGTATATAATAGCTTTATTCGTAATCACTAAAAACTGCAAACAACCCAGATGTCCCTCAACAAGCAAATGGATAAGCAAAATGTGGTACGTCCATACAATGACATAAACTACAGGGGCACCCAACTACACGATCAGTCTCGAATGCTTTATGCTAAAAAGGAGCCAGCCACAAAAGGTGGCATACTATAGGATTCCATTTCTATGACATCCCTCAAAAGGCAAAACATAGGGACAGAAATCAGATCAGTGTTTGCCAAGGGCCAGAGATGAGAAAATAGGTTGACTACGAATGGACACAGGGACATTTGAGAGGAGAGGAAATGTGTGGATCTTGACCCTGGTGATGGGGTCGCAACTACAGCTGACCCTTGAAGGACACGGTATGAACTGCGTGGGTACACTTATACTTGGATTTCTTTTTGATGAATACAGAACAGTACTGCAAATGTATTTTCTCTTCCATACAATTTTCATAGCATTTTCGTTTCTCTAGCTTACTTTACTGTAGGAATGCAGTATTCAGGACATAGAACATACAAGATGTGTGTTAATTGACTGTTATGTTACCAGTAAGGCTTTTGGTCAACAGTAGGCCGTTAGTAGTTAAATTTGGGGAGTCAAAAGTTATATGGGGATTTTCGACTGCACGATGGGGTGACGCCCAAGGGTCAACTGTCTTTGCATTTGTCAAAATTCAAAAACCTTTACACTAAAGGGGGCGAACTGTACTCTGTAAATTTGGCTTCCATTGAAAAACTAGCAAAGTTCTAGTTTACAGGCATCTCTTAGTGGAGGCCGCCAGTGGGGGGCTCACTTTCCGCTCTTGATTTGTGTACACATCCTTTCTTTCTTCATCTTTAATTTTTTTAAACTTATTTTTGGCTCTTGAATAGCTTCTTTTACTTTCTTGCCAGCTCAGTCGTGCATTTTAAAACATTCCATCAGATCTTTTGTCCGGAGCTCCAGCCTCATGAGGGAGATACCCTCTTCATCCTCAAAGGGCTCCTTGTCCGATGGAGGAAGACAGAACTGGCTGGAAGGAGGAGCCTCCTCCTGAGCAGTCCTGGAGAGGAGCTCCCCCGGGGGGCATTTTGGGGCTTCCTGGACCAGCACGATCACGTAACTTTTTCATAATGGTAGTAATGGCTGTAATTAACTGACATCAAAACGTGATGCACAGTAGGTAGCTGGCCAGGCTCACAGCCAGGGAGGAGGCACTGCGTGACTCATGCCACTGCCGGGGGAAAGCAAGGCAGACCAGAGAGGCCGGTGGCCCGACCAGGCTCCAGAGACAAACCTGGCCTGCGCCGACGTCCCCTCATGCCGGCGGGCAGCAAGGTCCAGAACTCGGAGGATGGGCCTGACTCAGTCCTAGTCAGCATCCGGAGGGTCCTAGGGCCTGTGCTCTCTCTGCAAGGGAAATAAATTTCCTTCCATGTCACCAGCAACTCTTCTTTCTTTTCTTATGCAGATTTAACCTTTTTTTTTTTTTTTTTAAGTAAGCTCTAGGCCCAACGTGGGGTTTGAACTTACCACCCTGAGATCAAGAGTTGCATGCTCTACCAACTGAGCCAGCCAGGCGCCCCTCAGTGGCAGCTCTTAGAGCAGAGGGCCAGATGTGGAGCCAAACCCTTCACCAGTGTTACTTCACGGACACCTTCTGTGTCTCCATTTCAATGGCACCTGTCCCGCGGGGTGGCTCTGAGGATTCAATTAGCCACCATGTGTACAGCGTTTATGACGGGGGCTGCCACTCACTGAATGCTAGTCATGGTTATCACCACCCCCATTAAACAGAGCAGGCAACTGAGGCCCCACGCTGGTAAGGGACTTGCCCAAGGCCACACAGCTACTAGTTTGCAGAGCTGGTTATGCCTGGGTCTAAAGCCTCACAGGACAGGCCTCCTGGAGCAAGGTCACAGCTTAGACAGAAGTTTCCAAGCCTCGAGGGGGGCTAACTTTAAAATATTCCAAGGAGGGGGTGCCTGGGTCAGACTCTTGGTTTCAGCTCAGGTCATGGGATCGAGCCCCACGTCGGACTCTGTACTCCGCGTGGAGTCCGCTTGTCCCTCTCCCTCTGCCTCTCCTGCTCGCGCTCACTCTCTCTCTCAATCTAAAATAATTAGATAAATCTTAAAATATATATATATTCCAAGGAGGGCAAAATGGCTCCCCTGAGCCCTCTCCACCCAGCTCTGAGTGTCTCCTACCCTGTCCTCGCTGCCACTTAACACACTTCCTGAGCACCTACTATGTGACAGGTTCAGAACTGGCCACTGGGATCAAAGACGGCCAGGTCCTGGCAGTGCCTCGGGGGCTCTGTGTGGGGGAGGCAGATGCCGAATGATGACAGCGATGGTGGGGATGGCAGTGACAATGGGGAGGACAGGTCCAATTTGTTAAGGGCTCCCTAGGTGCCCAGGACCGTGCTGAGCACTTGACATGCATTAACTCACTAATCCTTGTAACAGCCCTATGAGGCAACAGTAATTATTTTAATCATGGGTAACATTTACTACTTACTAGATGCCAGGCACTGTTCTACATGCTTACAAGTGTTAACCCATTCGAGGCGGGTATTATTATTATTTCACTGGGGAGGACACTGAGGCACTGAGACATTGAATGACTTGCCCAGGGTCACGCGGCCACTAATTGGCAGAGGGCCACTAATTGGCAAAATGCATTTGCTATGGTGAATGAAGGCAGGGGGTGCTGTGGGGCACAGAGGAGAAAGGAGTCCCTTCCTCCTGGGCAAATCCAGGAAGACTTCACAGAGGAGGTGACTTTGAAGCCAAGTCTTAAAGGGATGAGCAGGGGTTTGCCAGGTGGGCATGGGGGAAAGGGAATTCCGGGCCAAGGACAGTAGAGCAAAGGCCTCGAAAGCAGGGTGTGGTTTAGGGATGGGCATGGTTCAGAAGGGCCAGAGGGTTGGGTGGGGCTGCTCAGGTGGGAGAGATGGGAAGAGGCCAGGTCACAGAGGAACCCAGTTGGGCAGCCAGGCTGAGGGGCTAGGACTGATCGTGAGGATGTCGGAGGCTGCGGCCCCCATGTCTCTCCCCCGAACTGCTAAAACTAACTCTTAACCCTGTGAGGTGTGAAAGAGAA
Source organism: Neomonachus schauinslandi (assembly GCF_002201575.2). NCBI lineage: Eukaryota > Metazoa > Chordata > Mammalia > Carnivora > Phocidae > Neomonachus > Neomonachus schauinslandi. The sequence goes on along the minus strand of NC_058406.1, from coordinate 11,891,663 downwards.
AAACTTTCTTTAAAGAGACACACTCAGCAACCTCCTCCTGCTCTCAGGAGACTGTGGGCCCTGCCTCCCACCTCATTCCTGTTACACCCTACAAGTGTCCTTGGCAGCCCTCAGGCCACACCCCTGCCACCCCACCAGCATGACCCCTACACCTTGTTCCCCTGCCCAAATGCCCTCGATTCTCCCATCCACCTGCCCACAGCCTGTTTCTTCTCCCTGGGGCTTTGCTCAGGGACCCCTTCTCCAGAAAGCCCTCCCGGATCACTCTAACCCAGGTGAGTCTCCACCTTTGAGGCCAAGATGCTTATCCCTTGGGACCCACATCATAGTTGAAATTATGGACTCCCAGCTTGCTTCTTACCCATCCTGTCTCCTCAGCTGGAATACAAGATCCTTGAGAGCCAAGACCATAAGCTGTAATTAAACGTACAAGGTAGGTGCTGTTTCTGGAATGCTCTGTGCTGCGCCCGGCAGCGTGACATCTGAGTCCATGCTCTGTGCTCACGCAGTCCTCAGTGTGAGCTTGCAGCTTGAGGATGGAGGCTCAGACAGGTGAGGGGATTTCTCCATGGCCGCTCCATTCTGATTTGACCCCAAGTATACCTGACTCCAAGCTCCCTCTTAGCAGCTGCCTCCCACATCTCACCCAGATCACACCTCCCCAGGTGGAGGCACACGGCAGGTGCACAGTAGAGAGAGACTGATCTAAAGGCTGGTCCAACCTCAAGAGTCACCCTCTGTGCAGGGTCCTGCCTCGCCTTTGTTCTCTCAGATGGGGTCCTCCTAAAGGGTCTCTGGCTGCCTTCCCAGTCACTGCTATGGGCACTGGCCCATAATGACACTGAGGTCTGAGTGGCCCACAAGTCCCCAGGAGTTGGAGGCTGAGACTCAGCACTGCTGAGCTCCTCTATCAGATATTGGCCTAGACTCGCTCTAAAGAACCATGGGCAGGAATCTAAATTGAGGCCTAAAAGAAACTCCCAGAGTGGCAAGTGCAAGTTCCTATCACTTCGTCCTGCCAAATTACAGCAAGATAATAACTGTCACAGTCAACATGCACTGGGCACTTCCTATGAGCCAGGTGCTTGGCGGAGCCCCCCACAGCGTTTCTCATTTCTCCTCCCAGATACCGAAAGAAGCCAGTCCTGTAACCATTCCCACCGTACAGATGACGAAACCTTCATGCATTTACTCCACCATCCAGTCACTACATCTATTTGAAAAACAACAACAACAACAACAACCATTTACTGAACACCTACTACATGCCAGGGCTCGAGTCCAGAACCGGGGTAGGAAAACACGCAGCATATACACAATCCCAGCTCTATAACGCACACCGTCTGAGGGGTACCCGGTTTTGGGTACCGGGCACAAACCCTCCTGGGGGGTGGGGTGTGAAGGTCTCACTGACTGTGAGTGTGGGGAAGGGAAAGAGAGCAGCCCATCGAGAACAGAGCCTGGGGAATGGCTGTGAGCCTCACGATCATTTCTCCTGTCAGGTGGCACTGGGGACACCCCCCCGGGAGCCCCTGGGGCAGCTGGACACGCACCCCGGGAGTCGATCCCACAGAGAGAGCGCTGAGCGTTGCTGAGTGTCCTCCATCCCCTGCACCCTGCCAAGGGTGGGGGGCGGGGGGCAAAGGAGGTGACAGAGCTGCAGGAGAGGAATATGGGGAACCTGCCCCATCACCCAACCCGGGGAGAGAGCAGGTTATATGCAGCTAAGGACTCCCTCGGAAGGGGCTCTGTGGAGGGCTTCGAGAGCTGCGGAGGTGTGCGAAATGGAGCTGGCCGGGAGGGGAACCCAGCGGTGGAGGCGTCTTCAGCACCACGGTCCCCAGACAGAGGTGGCTGAGCCATGGAAGGCCTCTCCCCACCCCTGGCAGATAGGGAAACTGAGGCCCCGAGAGGAGAGAAGTGGCCCAGGGCCCCTGAGCCCGTGGGGGCAGGGAGCAGCCCAGGGAGATGGTGGAGCCGGCCTGAGCACAACCCGACACAGGGCAGCTCCCGAGTCAGCAGATTCCACCCCAGGTCATGTGGCTTCTTCCTGAGGCCCCATCATGCCCTCATGACTGGTGCCCAGGTGCTGGGCAGTTACTCACGGGCTTGCTACTGAGGCCCGAGCAGACGGGTGATGGGCAAGACAGGAGAAACTGACCTGGGCCTTGGCCTCGAGCCAGCTTCCTGCTTCAGCTTCTCCTCTTCCTTGGCCCCTTTCCACCACTGCTCTCCTTCCCCGTGGAGAGCAAGGGCTGGGCCTGAGCCTCCCTCGTTAGACTGGGGTCTCCTCTAAGGCAGGGCCTGTGTCTTCTCTGCCTCACCAGCAGCTCCCCCAGGACCTCCCCTCTCAGACTAGCGGTTCTGCCCGGAGAGAAGCCAAGCCTGCCCATCTAAGTAGGGGCTTCTCGGGGGTGGCCCTGGGAACTCCTTGGACCTCCTGCTCTGGGACACTGGCCAGCCGTGGTAGACTTATCCTCTCTGTTTGGGGTCTGTTTGAGGGCAGTCACTTCAGAGCTTCATCCTGACGAAGGTCTCATGGTGAGGGACAACCTTCCAGACTCACACTGACCCAGGTTGGCGACCCACATTGCCACCTCCCAGCCCTGGGACCGAGGCAATTTACTTAACCTCCCCGAACCTCTGTTGTCTCATTTAGAAAACAGACAGAAACAGCCGCCTGCCTTGTGGGGTGGGTGAGAAGTACATGACATAATGCTTGTCAAGTGTTTAACGTGGGCCGGGCACATGGTGAGTGCTGCACAAATGGGCGCCGTCATCATCGTAATAAGAATCACGGGAGATGAGCACAGCTCCACGGTGCCTGGCGCACTCCCGTTCACAAAGCACCTCCGTCCTTGGTGGCATGGGAGGGAGCCTTGAAGGAACCCCTGAGGTGACACGCAGAGGCTCCTTGTGTGGAGTCACTGAGGCTGTCCTCCTGGCTCTGGCTTTGTAATCCTGACCCATCACTTAACAGGTGTCAGCGCCGTGTCTGAGTATTCACAAGCTGGGTGCCTGGAGCAGGTTACTTGACCTCTCTGAGCCTGTTTGCTCATCTGTAAAATGGGAAACATCATGGTACCTCTCTCACAGGCTCATCGTGAAGAATAAATGATATCACACGTGCATAGGATAGAAAGCACGGTCTGGCAGAGTCAGTCCTATCCATTTAAGGGTTCGCTAAGGTTATCATTTATTGAGCAACTACTATGTGCTGGGCAGTTTCACTTAAAACATCATAGCAATATTGTTTCAGGTTTACAGATCCAGGGAACTGACTTAGAGTCACTCCCGGGGAAGCAGACTCCGGGATGGGGATTTGCACACAGGGAGTTAACTGAGGGGTGCTCTCAGGATCGATTCCTGTGTGGTGGTAGTGGGGGGAAGAGAGCCAGGTTGGGTGGAGGAAGAAGCCGGGCTGGAGGGCATCCCCAAGAGACCTCAGCTAACCCCACCGGAGGCTCTGCAGCTGGAATGTCCTTCAGAAATGTCCTCCACTGAGGCGAGGGGCGGGCTCTGTACCCCCACACTGGCGAGTCGCTGTATGTGGGCTGCCCCAGGAAAGGGGCATGGCCTTGGGCAAGGTAGCTCCCTCTGGCTAAGGGCAATTCCTGGAGACGGACTCACCGGAGAGCTCTGGGCCGCCCAATAGTCCTCACAGCTGGGGCACGTGTGTTTCAGGATTTTGTTTTGTTTTGCGGGGAGGGGGAGCATCTGGGCAACACATAACAGCATCCCCCACAGGGAGTTTAAATGACTTGTCCTAAGTTTCCCAGCCAGAAAGTGGCAAAGTTAAACCCAGGATTTAAACCCTCATTCCTCCTTCTACATCACACTGCCTCCCATCAGACAGGGAAGGAAGAAATAGGTAAAAATGGAATCAGAAGTACGGGGCAGGATGATTTCACTAACTATGGAAGATAAAAAGGAACACGGAAAGCCATGCGTGCGGCAGACTGCTAGACGTCCCTCTCCCAGATCCACTCTCTCTTTTGAAAAGTAGACACCAGGCTGGAGAGGGAAGACTCCGTTTCCCAGCATCCCCTGCAGCTGCCATGACCATGTGCCCAGGGTATGTCCAAGTCATGTGACAGGAAGCGATGAGTGCAACTTTTGGATGGTGCCCTTAAAAAAGGAAGAAAGAAAGAAATCTGTCCTCCCTTTCCCGTTCTTCTTTCCCACCAGATAGAATGCAGATGTGAGGGAAGGATCTGGGCAGCCAGATCAGATCATAAGGTGGAAGCCAAATATTGAGGAGGGCGGAGCAACAAGTCAGAAGGAGCCTTGGACCTAAAATATCAGTCAGCCCCCACATCAGTCCTAGACTGTGCATGTCCTGCCCCATTGAAGAAACCTGTATCAACCTTGGATGTCTCTCCTTTGAATCTTTTTCCTGCCTATATCAATATAGTCATGAACACTCATCTGCATATGTAGGCATGTGGGTTTGAATATGCAATGAGTGTGGATTTCCCAGGACACAAACTCACATACGCAAAAAAACATTTTGTTTTTCTGCAACTGAATGTAGTTTATGTCTCAAGCTCCTTGTTCCCTGCTGGTGGAAGCCTAAACCAGCCAGTGGGTAACCTTGGTCATTTCAGATCAATCTCAGCCAATTAGGATTTATCTGCTTTGACCAAATCAGGGTGAGTTCCATCAATTTGGGGTTCTTCCTCCCCATTCCTCACCCCTTCCTCTTTTTTCAGTAGCATTTAAATTCCAGTTAATAACTTAAATATAGCATTATAGGGGCGCCGGGGTGGCTCAGTCGGTTGAGTGTCTGCCTTCAGCTCAGGTCATGATCCTGGGGTCCTGGGATCAAGCCCCATGTCAGGCTCCCTGCTCAGCGGGGGGTCTGCCTCTCCCTGTCCCTTTGCCCCACCCCCACTCGTGCTCTCTCTTATGCTCTCTCTTGCTCTGTCTCTCTCAAATGAATAAATTTAAAAAAAAATAATAACTTAAATAGGGGCGCCTGGGTGGCTCAGTTGTTAAGCGTCTGCCTTCGGCTCAGGTCATGATCCCAGGGTCCTGGGATCGAGCCCTGCATCGGGCTCCCTGCTCGGCAGGAAGCCTGCTTCTCCCTCTCCCACTCCCCCTACTTGTGTTCCCTCTCTCGCTGTGTCTCTCTCTGTCAAATAAATAAATAAAATCTTTGAAATTAAAAAAATAAAAATTAAAAAATTAAAAATAACTTAAATATAGCATTATAATATTGCTGACCAGAGCTGGGGCCATCCGGCACTTGGGTAGAATCAGAGGTGGACGTCATGCCATGTGGCTCCTGACCATCCTGACGAGTCTGCATCCCTGCCTGGTCTCCAGCTGTGAGGTCTCGGTTGCCCTGGGCCAGGGTCACGTTGTCATGACCCCACAGTGTTACTGCACACCTTCCTTAGAAGTGACAACTGCTCTGCAACCCATCTGACATCAGAGAACTCAGGGTGCTGCCTGGAAGCCCTCCCCTGATCACTGTTTCCCAACTCATGTCCTGCCTGTTCTTGGGTCCCCAAACTTCTGTAGTCTGCATGCCCTCCGAACCCCTGTCAGTCAGGGTGGCGGAGGGGCTGCAACCTGTCACCTTTCCTCTGAATCTCTCTGCCTCTTACAGTGGCACAGTTTGAGGGCAAAGGGCTCCCCGGAATGCAGGAAGGTCAAGGGGTTGAAAGGAAGTACACTGCAGGACAAGCTCTCTCTTAAAGAGGCTGCCAGACCCTCATGCACACTTCTGCTGACACGGAGGACAAAATCTTGGGAAAACCATTCCCTGGCAAGTCTGAGTTGAAAAGTGATTCTGAAAAGTTGGACTCTGAATATGAAGATGCTTGAGGAAAATCTTAACCAATGTACTTATATTTCATTTATATTTTCCTTGCAATGTATCCACAAGACCGACTTATGATAAAAAGTATTGGCGAAAAGAGCTCTTCCAGTAAGAATAAACTATAACCTCGTGTAAGGAAGCACTGTGTCCTGGCTGGTCACCTTCTTTCTTTACTTAGGGGACATAAAATACTGGTGTTGGGCAATTGATGGAAGTTTTACACATGATGAACTTTGGTCGCTCTCAATACTGTCCCCATTTTGCAGATGAGGAAGCGGGCCAACAGAGGTGAAGTCAAGGGTATGCAGCTAATAAAGAGGGGAGCTGGGACTTGAACAGAAGCAGTCTGCATCATTATGGGGAGTCCTTCCCTTTCCCCCAGCCAGTTTTGGCCTCATGGTCTTATGTGTTTTCACAAAGATCTGCTAAGGAAGACAAGGACCACAGCGAAGATCACTCCCATTTTACAGTTAAGGAGACTGAGGCCAGCTGGGGAAAAGTAACTTGGCCCCGGTGACCCAACTAGGGACGAGTGGAACAAGGTCTCCTGTGGGGAGGCCCCAACCCTGCCCCGTGATACTTCTGACACTCACAGACCCCCTGGCATGCGCACACACACACACACACACACAATGCATACCCGAATGTGCCCGCACACATATGTACCCACTGAGCAGAGCTGGCCTGACCTCCTCCCAGTGGTTTCATCCCAGAACACAAAAATCATTACCCGATGCTGGCACTCCGCCTCCCTCTCTGGGCAGAAATGCAGGGCTGCCGGAGGGGAAAGTGGAACCTCAAAGCTGTGATTAATTCTCCACCCCAATTACCAGCGGTAATTTGAGGAGGGCCTGTAAGCTCCTGGAGCCAGGCTGAGCAACATCAAACGTGGCTCTGAAATGCACCAGAAGGAAGTCTGGCCCATTAACCAGAAGGTAGCTACTGTGGGGAGGGAGAGACCCGGGGTCATATTGGAGAAGGCTGGAGGCTCCACGTTCAATTCCCAGCTCCACCATGTGTGGCCTTGGGAAAGTCCCTACCCACCCGTGGCTCTCTGGGGAGGCTCCTCTGACATTAGCATCTTTAAATAATGGTAACAACAACTTCTTACACTTGGAAAACTCTGGGCCCTTTGGGTTAGGGACCACATCTGGCTTCCCCATCATTAGATCCCCAGCAAGGTACCTGGCACATACAGGTGCTTAATAAATGATTGCTGAATGACTGGATGGCCACCCCTTTCTAGTTACATGCTTTTACAAACCGCCTCTCACTTAATTTCATGATGCTGGGATTAATATCCCCATTTTATAGATGAGGAAACTGAGGCCCACAGAGGCTGGGACAAAGTACGATCTTGCGACATTAATTTCCATGTGCTAATTCTCCCTGGCTCTATCCTATTTGACCATCATTTTCTCTTCTCAATTTCTTTCTGATTTGAACCCCACCCTCCCAACCCACACACATAGAAGAGTCATTGTATCCAGGGGCACCTGGGTGGCTCAGTCAATTAAGCATCTGACACCTGATTTCGGCTCAAGTCGTGATCTCAGGGTTGTGAGACTGAGCCTCATGTTGGGCTCCATGCTGGGCGTGGAGCCTGCTTAAGATTCTCTCTCTTCCTCTCCTTCTGCATCTCTCTCCTTCTCTCTCTCTCTCAAAAAAAGAGTCATGGTATCCATAGGTACAAATGTGCCCATTACTGTGAAAGAGCAAAGGGATGTGTCCTCACAAAGAGGACATAATAATGATCGGAAGGGCCATACCATAGATTCCCCAATATCCATTTTCCCTTCCTATTGGAACCCCAAATTTGCCAATCTGGTGCTTTAAGAGAAACTCGCCTCCAGCTTCAGAGGCAGGTGTCCAAGTCAATCAACATGTCCCATCTTTCTGACCATAGTTATTGACTGGGAGATGGACAGATGACCCAAGACAGGTCAACTGGGGCCAACAAACCCATTCCAGAACTTTTTTCTACTACTGAATTTAAATGTAGAGACACAGAGTCCCAGAAACTTCTTGAGCCATCTTAGGAACACAAGGGGAGAATCCGACTGAGAACAGAGCTACAGAACTGAGCATGTATGAGCTGCTGGATCAAGCTCTACTTGAAGGTTAATCTACTTCTGGTTTTTTAGTATCATGAGCCAATACATTCCCTTTATTAATTGAGTTTTCTACAAACCCAACTGTAGCTGCTGAAAAATATCCTAACAAATATAAACAGTTTTAGGAATATCCCCACAATAAATACATTGTTTTCATAGGGCTCTTATGACCCCGCCTGTTATTAACTTAGATGGTAGGAGAGTGGGAAAGGGGACATGGCCACTCATCTTCCAGCTCCATTTGTATTGCCACTTCTCTCCACAGTTTTTGCTCAATGAAACCTCATGGTTATACTCCAAGATGCAAATCTAGGGTGAAGTCCTAGAGGCAGCTGGATAAGCAGGGAGGCAGGGCTAAAACACCACAGAGGAGTCTGACTCTTCGAGGGCAGCAGTGACCACTGGGGGCGGGGGGTGGTCCAATTCCTCCATCCTACCTTTGGCATTTCTGTCCTCCAACTAGTGGTATCTACTGAGCACCAGTCTACTGAGACAGCTTCGTTTATAAAGTGATTTATTAATTTAGAAGTCTCCTGAAACCTTTGAGTAAACCCTCACCCAGTCAACAGAAGTTAGAACCAGAGCAGCAGAAGAGCATGGTAGGAGAGGTCGCCAGGATTTGGGGCTTGGGGTTTGGGGGCTCAAGTCCTAGCTCTGCCACTCCTGGGCTGTGTGGCTTTGGACAGATCGCTTGACCCCTCTGTTCTAGGCAACATAATGCTCCCCACCCCAAACAGGTCCACATCCTAATCCCTGGAACTCAGGAAAATGGCAGAAGGGACTTTGCAGATATGATTCAAATTAAGGATTTTTTTTAAAGATTTTATTTATTTATTTATTTGAGAGAGAGAGAGAGAGGGTGAGAAACAGCATGAGAGGGGAGAGGGTCAGAGGGAGAAGCAGGCTCCCCGCTGAGCAGGGAGCCCGATGCGGGGCTCGATCCCAGGACCCTGTGATCATGACTTAAGCCGAAGGCAGTCGCTTAACCAATTGAGCCACCCAGGTGCCCTTAAATTAAGGATTTTGAGATAAGGAGATAACCCTGGATTATCCAGGTGGGCCAATCTAATCACAAGAATCCTTAGGAGAGGAGAACCTTTCCTAGCTGTGGTTGGGAGGTGTAGCGAGATGCAACCCTGCTGACTTTGGAGCTGGAGGAAGGGGGCTAGGCACCAAGGAATGGAAACTAGAAAAAGCAGGGAAATGATTCTTTTTTAGAGCTTCAGGAATGCAGCCCTGTTGACACTGATTTTAGCCCAGTGAGACTCACGTCGGAATTCTGACCTCCAGAACTATAAAATAATAAATGTGTATGGCTCGGTCACCAACTTTGTGGCAGTTTGTTACAGTAGCCATAGAAAACAAATACAGACGCTCAGCCTCAGTTTCCCCATTTGGGAAATACGTGACAGCAACAACCTCCCTGGAATCCTGGGAGGACTCGAGTTTGAGAGCCCAGCCCTAAAATCACAAAGTCCAGGGTTCGAAGCCAGACTTACATGGGGTCTCCCTCCTCTCTAGCGGGCAGGGCAAGGGGCTCACCCTCTGCTGGGAAGCTTGTCTCCCCACCTGAGTGAGGCATGTTTGCCGAACACCACCCCACGCTCTCCTCTGGACCTTTGATCTTGAGCTACCTCACCTGGTCAGGCCAAAGCAGGAAGGATTAAGGGAGAGTCTTGGGAGGGGCCGGAAGAAACAGGGGCAGGGTCTATGTTCTCGCCCAGATGCTGGGTGCAGCCAGAGTGTTGGGGGAGGGAAACAGGCCCTTGGAGGCTCAGCTTCCGACCGTGGGACTCCCAGAAAGACAGTTAGCCTCACTCGCCCCATCTGGAAAATGGGGAAGAAGAGTTCTAGAAAGAGCTAGCTCCCATTCATAGGCATCCTCTTTTTTCTCTCCCCCTCCCCTCCCTCTCCTTCGTTCCCTCCCTCCTTCCACCCCACACCATGGCTAATACTCTCTCCAGGGAGCAGGCAAAGGAGAACCTCTGACCCCGCTTCAATCCAGACCCAGGTTAGACTCCCCTTCTCCCAGTTCTTTCACTGTTCTTTGTCCCCAGAGACTTAATAAAGAGGACAGCGTCACACAGCAGGGCAGAAAGATAAAGCCAAATCCCAGGTCAGCCACCTGCCAGCGATGGGAACTTGAACCAATGAGTTCATTTCCCTGAGCCTTCACTTCCTCATCAGAAAAATGGTCATAATAAGAGCGCCAACCTCACTCAGAGCTGTTTATTGAGCACTAAATGAATAACCACGGAAAGTATGTAGCAAGGATTAGAAACCTAGCAAGTACTTAATAAAGGCTATCATTAAATTCCCTTTAAGCCCCCTTCCGTTCCCCCCCCACACACACACACAGAGCAACAAGGGCGGGTCAGCGTATTAATGACCTCCTGTGTGTAAAGCCCTAAGAGTGGTGGAAATCGGAGGGCACATGTCCTTTCCCTGCTGGGGGACATGGAGAGAGGGAAACAGGGGTCTCTGGAAGGAGGGAGGAGGGCAGACACTACGGCTGGGGGCTGCTTTCTGGGAAAGAGGAGAAGTAAAGGCCAGATGTGAGAGCCCCTTATGTTGGACCGTCCTTGATGGAGTCTTTCTCTGTACCAGGCACTGTTCTGCTGTGGGGTGGTTTTTGGGGGGAGGGGGAGGGTTCATTTTTTAGTTGTTTAATCCTCAGGACCACTCTCTAAACGCACACTATTACACACTATTATTCTCTACATTTACAGAGGAGGAAACTGAGCCCCAGAATAACCTGCCTAAACTTAGCAGGTGGTAGGAGGCAGACAGGGTCTGCAGGCAGGTCTTGGGTCTCCCAGCTCCCCCGGGCAGGTTACTATTCACAGCTCTTGGGAATCTCCTGCGGATCTTGTTAAAACGCAGGCTGGGGGCGCCTGGGTGGCTCAGTCGGCTGAGCCTCTGATTCTTGATTTCAGAAGGCTGGGCGGGACTGGGGGTCCGAGCGGAGAGTCAACCGCTCGCCCCCAGCCGACAAAGGCAGATGGGGCGGGGTGGGAGGGGGGGGGCTTGCTCCAAGGCTTGGCGGAGGGCCGCCGCCAGCCAATGGGCTCCGGCGTTGTTCCAGCGCCCCGGCGGCCGCGTGAGACGGAGTCCGTGATTGGAGGAGGGCGCGGCCCGTCCCTGGGAGCCCCGGCGCCTAGGGCGGGGGCTCGGGCTGCGAACCCGCAGCTTAGTCACCGAAGAGCTGGCCGTCCGCCCTAATCTCCAGCTAATACCTCGCTAAACCCTCGCTGCGGGCTCGCTCCCGGGTCGGGCCGGGCGGTGAGAGGTCAGGGCCCGGCCGGGAGCTCTTCTCTCGCCCTGCGCACGCCACGCGGTTCGTCCTTTCCCACTCCAGACCCCCAACAGCAACAGCCAACCACCCCCCTGCCCCACACCGTAGGCTAGAGCAGGGTGAACCCCCGCAGTTCCTCTGGTCACGCCCATATCCCCGTGTCACAGATGGGGAAACTGAGGCCCAGCAGGAAGGAACTTGGAGCCAGCAGAGCTGGACTTTCTGGTCACCGACTGTCATCACCTGTTCCCATCTACACTAACCTGGGGCCCTAGCGCTTAGGCCGGGCCGTGGCACATAGTAGGTGCTGAGTGAACCTGGGGTCTTTGCGGTCATTCCAGAACTCCACACTGAACTGGTGAAAAAGACAAGACTGTGGCCTGGAGACTTAGTGGGAGAAGTGGAGGGATGGCATATTCTGGAAGGTGTGGAAGACCAGTGAATGTGCCTATTTTATATGAATATTTGCTAAAATATGGACACTAGTCTCTTTGGAACCTGAATTTGCTGGGTTTTCTTTCATTTTTTTTCTTCCACTTTGTAAAATGGAGACTCTTATTTTCAGTGCCAAGCACCTGGCTGGCAACTTGCTTGCATGTTTCATTTAAACCTTTGAGCTGGAGGTTATATTCTTCTTCTTTTACAGATGAGGAAACTGAATAGAATCAGAGAGGTTAGGTCACTTTCCCAAGGTCACACAGCTAGAAAGAGAGCTGATGTTTGAGCCCAGGTCTGTGCTTCTCCGCCCCCCCCCCCCCCGCCCCAGCCGCTGAACTAGAATAAAACTCTGATGAGGGCTTTCAGAGGTTGTTGAGGTGCCATGATTCTACTGTTATATTTAATATTTTTGAATTGATCTTTTTGGAAAGGGCAAAGTCAGTTCTCCTGCAGCCTGGTCAGCCCACAGCTGCCAGGAGAAGGCACCACTCCAGTTCCTCCTCTGGGGCCTGTCCCTTTGCAGAAAAACTCCCAGGGAATGTGCAAGATGCCATACACCAAACGGCCACTTGTCCAGTTTTTTTTTTAAAGATTTTATTTATTTATTCATGAGAGACAGAGAGAGAGAGGCAGAGGGAGAAGCAGGCTCCCAAGGAGCAGAGAGCCCGATGCGGGACTCGATTCCAGAACCCTGGGATCATGACCTGAGCCGAAGGCAGACGCTTAACCATCTGAGCCACCCAGGCGCCCTCCACTTGTCCAGTTTTAATAGAACACAAAATTGAGGCTCGAGGACTGGGTTATTGGTCTCATGCAAGGCAGTTCCACAGACTTTTGCTGACACTGTGTGACAGATATTGTCCTGGGACTGGAGATAGAACAACAAATAAGATACGTCCAGTCTCTGTTCCTCAGTCTCCCCAACTGTAAAAGGAGAGCATTTGACTAGGTCAGAGATGGCAAGAAATACAGTATGCAGGCCCCTTCTCTGCCCTTCAGCATCCATAGCAGACATTGCTAATTGATTACAGTGCACTTTCCTGCTGAAACACATCTCAGCCTCAAATCCTTCACTCCCAGCGGCCACCACGCACCAAGGATAGAGGTCCCAGGAAAGACGAAATACTTTGCCCTCCCTGGACTAAGGTAGCTCAGACTCTCCCCAGCTCTGCCTTTCAGCTCAGTATCTTCCAGTTCCCCCCAGAGTCCCCATCCCTGTGGCTTCTCTGCTCCCGGAAAGGATCCTTCCCTAGGAGAGGTGAGACTGCTGGGCCAAGCGAGAGAGCCATGGGACAGAGCCTCCTTCTGTCTCTTTCCCTGTGGTGCGGAGAAAGGAGATTTGACAAGCCCCCTAAAGATCTGCTCCCCCCAAGCAGCACCTCATAACAGGACTGCTTCCCAGCCCTCCCCAAGGAGGCTGGGCACTCCTCCAGTCATGCGTCAGCCACCTCCCCGCCAAGAACCCCTTGGCTCAGGCCAAAGTCGGGAAAGGCAAGAAGCAGAGGAAGTGTTGGGCCAGCCGGAGAGGAATCCCACAGATGGCAGTGTCCCCATCTCCACTGTGTTATGGCAAGCCTCCAAGCCCCTGCACCTGCACGTCCCTCTCTCCGCCTTGCCCGCTGTCTGTCTGACAAACTTCTATTCTATTTATTCCCTCAACCCTTTCGATGTCCTTTCCTTTGGGAAGCCTTTCTTGCCCTCCCTCTACGCAGCCACCCACTTCGTGGGTATGATGTCTGTGGCTCTTCACACACACACACACACACACACACACACACACACACACACACACAC
>NC_058406.1:11867446-11878185 GCF_002201575.2 Neomonachus schauinslandi | reverse complement strand
CACACACACACACACACACACACACACACACACACACACACACACACACCATTTCCCGTAGCCACTAGACTGATTTGCATACTCGTCTCTCTCCCTGTGTGGACGTTAAGCTCCTCGAAGGCAGACGATGTCTTATTCTATCAGGGCCATGGCAGAGGGAACTCACTCAAAATTTGAGGACCTGTTGATCCAACACCAAACCCTTCTACCTGAAAAGTTTAAAACACCCCCAAGCTGATGAGCCAGGAATAAACATCATTATCCCCAATTTGCGAGTGACTCAGCTCAGGCAAAGAGACATGCCAAAAAGTCACCTGCTGGTGCCACTAGCTAAGTCGGGGCAAGGATCTGGGAGTCCAAGCTCCTCAGCATTCCGAGGAGGGGAAGTGGTCCCTCCCTTTGATTCTGCACGTGAGTTGGCAAACTCTAAGTGTCCATTAGTGGGGTTTTTTTCCTCTGTATATTCTGAGGCTGGAGCAGTTAATCCAAGTAGTTAGAGCTCATGCAACCATAGTCAAAAGTTTGCACCATTTTCAGCAAACACCTTCTGAGAGATCAAAAGACAGAGTGCTAATATCCGTCATAAACAAATAGCTCTTACAAATAAATAACAACTCAGTAGAAAAACAGTAAAAGTCACAAAGAGGCGAACCACATAATTTCAAATCAATTCAACAATTATTCATTGAGCAACTACTGTATGTCAGGCACTGTGGTAGACATCGGAGGTACAGGGTGAACAAGACAAGGTCCCCCACTCTTGGAATGATCTAGGGAGGGGAGACAAGCAATAATGAACAAACAAACACACATACCTCATACAGCAGGCAGGGAGGAGGACTATGCAGCAAAGCAAAACAGGAAGATATGATCGAGATGGCAGAGCCACTCTGGGTGGGCTGTTCCGGAAAGATCTCTCAGGAAGGTGCTGATACCTGAATGACAAGAATATACCACTCCTAGAAGGTAGGAGGGACAGTAAAGTATCCCCCAAACTGAGAAGGCTCTTTGAGACTAGAAAACAAAGCAGGTGACCCCATACAATTTACACAGAGCTTTATTCTGGGTAACTTACTGGCGGGGGCATCTGGCGGAGGACGGTCCATGGCATCGGCCTAGTTATTCTCCACAAAGTCCAGACCTTAGTCCACAGATTTTATAGAGTGAGGGGCCACACAGAAGGGCGCTGTGGTGAGATCAAAGGATCCGCACACACCTCAAAGCGTTTGCATGCCCCTAATTGACAGCTAACCTCTCATTAGATTTCGTGGCACCAGCTGTGTGTCAGGAAAGGGAAAGACTGTTATCTCTAACAGATTCACGGGAGGCCAAAACAAGCTTCCCCGATCCCAGCCTTGACGGGCATTTCTAAGGTATGTACGTTACTCTCCAAGAGACCCAGAACATGGAGCCCCAAGAGAGGTCATCCAGCGAACCGGAACAAGATGGAGAGCCAAAGATGGAGTCAGTATCGTCCGCACTCCTACACCAGCCACACAATGGTCAGGGGCGGGAAGCACTCCAGGGGAGGGGCCAATGAGGTGGGGCAAGGTCTCCAAGTAGGAATGAGCTTGAATGCTCAAGAAACCAAAAGAAAGCCAGTGTGACTAGAGAGCAGTGGGCAAGGAGGAGAGCGTAGAATATGGGAGGGGCCGGAGTGCGCAGAGTTCTGTAAGCAGGGGAGAGAGTTGAGGTCTGAGTACCGTGGGAAGCCGTCGGAAGGTTTTAAGCCGGAAAGTGTTGTGATCTGGTTGCATTTTTAAAAGATTACACTGGCTGCTGTGTGGAGAGTTGGCAAGAGTGGGGCCAGGGTGGGGGCCGGGAGTCCAGTCAGGAGGTGTCCACGCTGCAGGGGAGGACTGATGAAGACTTTCAGAATGAGGTGGGGGCGCTGGGGGCAGGGGAGGTGTAAGGATGCAGCGCGGGTGGGGAGTAATTGACAGGATTTGCTAATAAGGAACTGGACTTGGGGACGCAGGAGAAAGAGGAGTCAAGGATGCTGTGGACACTGGGTAGATGGTGGTACTTTTTTTTAGAAGGGAAAAAATGGCAGAAGGTGGGCGCAGAAGCTGGTTCAGACAGAAGTTTGTTTCTTTTAAGATTTTATTTTTTTAAGTAATCTCTATACCCTATGTGGGTCTCGAACCCACCACCCCAAGACCAAGAGTCACACGCTCTACCATCTACCAACTGAGCCAGCTGGGCACCCTAGAAGATTTTTGTTTTTGTTTTGTTTTGTTTTGTTTTTAGAAAGAGAGAGAGAGCACGAGTGAGCAGGGGGAGGGGGGAGAGGAAGAGAGAGAATCCCAAGCAGACTCCCCACTGAGTGCAGAGCCTGACACAAGGCTTGATTCCACAACCCTGAGATCATGACCTGAGCCAAAATCAAGAGTCAGATGCTTAAGCGACTGAGCCACCCAGGCGCCCCAAAGTCATGAGTTCTTTGGCCAAGTTGGGCTTGAGTACCCACTCGGCCATCTGTGGAGAGATATCAATCAGGCAGGTGTATGGCCACAACTGGGGCTCAGGGAAGCAGTTAGGGCGAAGAAAGGGGCTACCATTGGGAGTCACTGGTGACTGGCTGGGATTTACGCCAGGGGACTGGAGGAGGTCACCAAAGGAGAATGTAACATCCTCTCTCTTTTGATGCACGTTACTCCTGCTATCTCTGCCCACTCCTGTGCCACCACAGGATGTGAATGTCCCCGTGAGCAAACACAAGGAGTGTCACCCTCCTTCTACCTCCCCTCCTGCTCCGGCCCCGTTTCTCCACTCCCCTTGCTAGCAATATTCCTAAAAGAGTGGGGATGGTCTGCCTCTCCAAAACATCACCTCCCATTCTCCCCTCTACCCGCTGTGATTAGGCTTCCATCCCAACATGCCACTGAGACTGTGGCCTCCAGGCCACCAACCCCAGCGGCCGCTCCTCTGTTCTCATCTTATGGCCCTCTCAGCAGCCTTGGACATAGCTGGCCTCCCTCCTTCCAGAAGCACTTTGTTTCCCCGGCTTTCTCAACACCATGCTCTCTGGACTTCCTTCAACTTCTCTGTTCCTCCTCCAAAGGGCCCCAGGGTCTGGTCACGGACCCCCTTCACTTCCCTACTTACACAGAAGGAAAATGGGCAGCCCACAAAGAAAAAGCTGCTCAGCCCCAAGTATAAGAGGTGCCCAATAAAACAAATGAGATATATTTTTAATCTATCACAATGCCAGAGATTCAAAAGATTACTAATGTTCACTGTTAGCGTGGGTATGGGGGGGACCAGTGGTGAGAAAGATAAAGGGTATGGTCTTTTTTTTGGAAGGGAACTTCTCAATATCTATCAATATATAGATAAAATGGAATAGAATGATCAACCCTATACTTTGTCCGAAGCTTTTCTTATCGACATAATTTCTGATTTACAGAAAAATTGTCAAAATAATACAAAGAATTTCCAGATACGCTCCGTCTAGATCAATTAGATTCCCCAAATATTAACATCTTACTACATTAATGTTCTCCCTCTCTCTATATATTTGTATTTTATAGACATTATATATATACTTTTCCCCAAACTGCTTCATAGTAAGCTACAGGCATGATGTCCTTTTACCATAAATATGTATTTGTTTGTGTGTTTCCTAAAAGTGTGGAATTCTCTTACTTAAGCACAGGACAATTATCAAAATCAGGAAGCTAACACTGACGCGATGCTTTTACCTAATCCATGTATCTTACTGGGATTTCACCAACTATCAAAATAATGTCCGTTTCAGCAAAACAAAATCCAAGATCATCTGTTGCATCCGGTCATCATGTCTCTTTAGGTCCCTTTCATCTGAAACAGCTCCTCAGACTTGCTTTGCATTTCATGACAATGACATTCTTGAAGTTTTTTACGTTGTCCCTCGGTTTTATCTGATGCTTCCTGGTGATTAGACTCAGGTGATGCACTTTGGCATAAACTTTTGTGCTTCTCTTCCCTCTGCCCAAAGCTGGTTTCCTGGCTTTTCAGTTGCTTTCTACCTGCTCCTCCTTTGAGTCTCACTTCAAACGTCACCTCCTCCCAGGAGCCTTCCCTGACCACCCTAGTAAATAGGTCTCTTCTATTTTCTCTGTGACAGCATTGTGTTTATTTCCTTTACAGCACTTCTAGTATGCTGTAATTATTTATACATTTGTTTGCTTGTTTATCATTCATCTCTTTGTATAAAGTAAGCTCAACCTGAGCAATGACCTTGCCTGACCTGATCTTTGCTTTCATTCCAGAGTGGACTAACACTGCCTGGAATACAGTAGATGTTCAGTAAATATTTGTTGAGCAAATAAATAATGATCGTGCATAAAAGCATGTTGCAGAACAAGATATATATTAGTATGATCCCATTTTTGTTGGAAAAATTTCATACAATATGGTTATATATGTTAGGGATGTTCTAGAAAGATCAACATCGAATGGCTAAAAGTGGTTACGTCTGGGAAAAAGGACTGTGGGAGAGAGCAAGCTTTCACTTTACTTTATATAATTCAGTATTGTTTGATTTTTTTTTTTTTACAAAAAATATGCATTGTCTATGCAATAATAATTTTTAAAATAGTTCTTAAAATAAAGTGACTCACTCCTTCTGGGAAGTGTTCCCTAACCATTTCTCCCTCCTCCGGCCCCTCCCTGGCAACAGTTCATGTTGTGCTGGGCAGAACTCAGGCATCCTCAAGGTCGGGGGCTTCCAACCCTCTCTGCTGGGGGGTGGGGGGGGGGGTCTCTCCTGCCCCACAGGTGCTGTAGCTGAGTAAGAAAGTGGCTAAATGAGGAGGATTCTGGATCCAAGACCAACGGGCAAGACCCATTCTTTGGAACATTCTGGACTGCTCACATCTCCAGACTGCACAGCCCACCCCCCTGCCAGTAACACCCTTCTCTATCCTCTGCCTGGCAAACTCCTGCTTGTCCTTCAGGACCCAGTTCAAACACCACCTCCTCTGGGAAGCCTTCCCCAGTTCCCACCTGTTGCTCCTTCCACGGTACTTCCTGCTCTAGCAGGTACTGGGTTGAAACCTGTATCAGTGTCCCCACTGAGAGCTCCTTGTGGCCAGAACCTGCCCCTATGTATCCCCAAATCCCAGGCTCCAGCACAAGGTAGGGGTCTCAGGTCTTCTGCCAGCGTCCATGAAACTGTAACAGGTGGCGTATTAGCTTAAAGGGAGGGTAAGATCTCAGACCCTTCACAGGGTCCACACAATGGCCAGCACATAGCAGGTGCATCTCCAGGGTCAGTGCAGTGCCCAGCAGATAGCAGATACTCGGTCCTTCAGCAACGGAAGGAACAAGTGTGTTTTGATAAGGATGATTAGCTGTATCCTGAAAGGCATGGGGAGTGAAAGTCACCCTGGAAAGCAGACTTGAAATGCTCCTATAGCTCAAGAGCAAGATGAAGCTCCCTTGTGGAAAAAGCCTCTTCCCTCCTCCCGTCCCCAGGGAGATCTACACCCACCCACGTCACTCTTAGGAGAGGCAGATGGTCATGAGCCCTAAGCGTCTCTGTGCCTTCTTGCTGGTTCTGCCAAAACCGCAGCATCCTGACTGCTCCCTACTCAGGCCATGTCTCAGGCTCCTGTTTGCAGCAAGCACCTGGAAGAGTGAGGGGATAGCAGCCCCTAGAATGAAGCCGGCTTCCTTCTTCTTGCTGTAAAAGCAGCAGATCCCCCAAACTCAGTGTTTCTTTACCGATGCATTGCCCCCCTTCCTTTGAGCCCTATCTCCAGCCCTCCTACCCAGTGACTGCCCCCTAACCTGTTCCTGCTACCACCCACCTCTCCTCCTCCCTTCATCCAATCAGCAACCATGGGGAAGGAACCAACAGAACCATTTACCCTTAAGTATCCTGTTCTGATAATGCTCTGCGAGTAACTGAGCCCTGGAGTAACTAACACATTAAGGCAGGCCAGTGACTTACTCTCTTGTTCCCCGATGTATCAAAAATGTCACTAGTGGTCCCCCAGACGCTTTTCAGGAGGTGCAGGGAAATGAACACAGCATTAAGTAGCACTGAATTCCCCTGAAGCAAGTAATTCCTTTTAGAATTCTCTTTGTTCCTTCTGGTCATCTCAAGGAGAGAATCTCAGGTGGGTGCTAGTCTTGTCTTTAACACTTGCCAATCTCCCTCTCAGGCAAGAAGAGATCAGGTCTCAAGCTCTCCAAACCTATGCCAAGCTAATGTCTCTGGCTTGACCTTAATAAAAATGATTTCAATCTCCTTAGATGTATTTTATAGGAATCTACTGAGGGCAAGCCATGCTGGTTTTCCACTTATGATATCGATATAAACTGTCCTTAAGTTTATGTTGAAAAAGTGAGTTAAAAAAAAAAAAAGAAAAAGTGAGTTAACGACAACAGATCAAGTAAATAATTGTTCAAGTAGGCAATAATATAAGTAGCAATCATGTCATAATTCATGGACATGGCGGAACTTGCAGAGTTAGGAAACATGCCACAATTGGGGGGATCGTGTCACTGATGGTGGAATCCAGGTCTTCGGTGATGTAGGTAGGAGCTATCTGGGCAGTGAGTGCTCCCGGCCCCTCCAGTCTGCCCCACCCCAGCCCTTAGCTACATTCAGACCCACCTGGTACCTGCTGCTTGCTCAGTGCACACCTTGACCTCCACATAGGAGGCTCTCTGCTTGAACAATGAAGATAGTAACACCCACAGTGGACATCCCCCTTACCCCATTTCACAGAGGAGGTAACTGGGAATGGAACCAAGAGACCCAAAGCTACCACATTGGTGGAGGGCACCAATGAGCCTTCTGCCCCCAATATCCAAGAGCATAATGGTGGAGGGGCTCTTCTCTGGGACACAGCCTTGAAACCCTGTCCTGCCCCTGATCCCCTGAGTTTCTCCCCCAGGAAGCTGACCTGGACCACACTATCCCAGCCAGATGTTTAGAGCACCAGGAGTCTCTCTCTTCCGAGAAAGGGCTGTCAGGCAAAGTGGCGCCCAAGCAGTCTGAATTCCTCCCTGCCCGTGGAGGCAGAACGACGGACTCAGAGCAAACAGACCAAAAGTCAGTCCTCCATATTACCAATCCTCCAAGGAAGCCACTGGCCATATTATCAAGAAACCTTGATGTTTTAGACCAGAGGCTGACCAAGTACAACTCACAAATCAAATCCAGCCCATGGCTGATTTCCCTACAGCCCACAAGCGAAGAATGATTTTAACAATTTTTAACATTGATTCTGGGGCGGGGGGGGATCAAAAGAAGAATATTCCATGACACATGAAAACTAAATGAAATTGTGTTTCCATGTCCATAAATAAAGTTTCAGGGGAACACAGGGTGCCTGTTCGCTACACACTGTCCCTGGTGATCTCACCCCCAGCCACTGAGCTTAGTAGTTCCAGACTCATCGCTCTGCTCACCGTGCGTGGCCGCTCAGGGCGTGACAAATCACAGTGACACAGCTGAGGTGACAGCGTGCAGATCACCACAGGATATTCTTTTTTTTTTTTTAAACTGGTGCATTCCGATCATGTCAAAACATAGAAAAAAGTAGACTTTGAATGTTGCAATTTTTTTTTATTGTGGTAAAATACACCCCACATAAATTTAACTCTCTTAACCCTTTTCAAAGTGTACAGTTCAGTGGCACTAAATACGTTCATACTGTTGTGCAACCACCTCCACCCATCTCTAGAACTTTCCATCTTGCAAAATGGAAGCTCTGCACCCATTAAACACTAACTCCCCATGCCCTCCTCCCCAAGCCCCTGGCACCCACGATTCTCCTTTCTGTCTCTATGGATTTGACTACTCTAGGGACCTCGTAGAAGTGGAATCATATGGTATTTGTCCTTCTGTGACGGGCTTATTTCACTTGGATGAATGTCCTCGAGGTCCATCCATGTTGTAGCAGATGTCGTAATTCCCTTCCTTTTCAAGGCTGAATAATATTCCATCATATGTATTTACTACAATATGTTTATCCCTCCATCTGTTGATGGTCAGACGTCACACTTAAGGCACAGAGGAGTGTGTGTATTGTTATTGAATTTAGTGGCAAAGCATTGTACTTCTACAACGACGCTGTATCTGTGCTAAGAGAAAACAATACGTATCTTGGTCCAAAGCATGTAAAATATTTACTAGCTGGCCGTCTATGAAAAAGGCTGGTCCACCTCCATTTGGGGTTTATCCTGGCTTCACAGCAGCCAGAGGGCTGGACTGCAAATCTGACTTCGCGGCATGCCACGTCGTCCCAACGTCAAATACGAGCTCAAATGCTCAACCCTTATCTGCAAATTCCTGCGGACTTCCCACAAATGCATTTGACCCTTTCCTCCTAATTGTGCCAATGCCAGCCCTGCACCTGGCCCAGAACCACCCCAGCCCCCATCCCCAAGCTGGCCTTGTCCTTTCTCACCCTAACATTCATTCTGTAAATACTTCCTGATTCCTCTTCTGTACCCAGCCCTTGGAAACTTGACACTCAAGGAGGGGGTTGATGCTTATGCACAAGCCTTGTCCCTGCCTTCCCCACCCACCTGCTTAGCATCTTCCTGAAATTAATCATAGAATCTGCAAATCACAGGATCTGAGAAGCAAAGGGCTCTTCAGCGGGTGTGAATTATAGAACCTCTGAGCTTGTAAGCTCTTGCTTTAGTAGAAGCTTAGATGGAAGAAACACATGACCTTAGACCATTAAAATGTCAGGATTAGGGAATCTTAGGACACTACTTGTTCAAAGTAACAAACATGAAAACGGTAGACTCATTTAGCCCAGGTATGTGAGAACTGCAGACTTCTAGCACAGTGGAATATCGGAGTGTTCTGGGTGGAAGTGACCTCCTAGATGGTCAGGACCCACTTCTTACCTGGGACATGACTCCCTTCCCGACCTCAGCAACCTTCCTCCCTCTGCCTGATTTCAGTCCCAGGGTCTCACTGTCTGGTCACGCTGTGAGCCCCCACCACCCACCCTGCTTACCACCCACTCCTCCATCCACTCTGAAAACACCCAGAGCTGCTCGTGTCTTCAAGTCTTGCTCACATGGTCTCCTCCACCTGGCTCATCTTCTCCTCTCTTCTCACCTCCCTACCCCCGCCTGTTGACAGGCCAGCCCCTTGTCAAGGCCCCCCCCAAACATCACCTCCGCCAGGATGTGCCCCTTCATTCCCCTGGGCAGAGGTCACAGCCCCCTCCATTCTCAGGTTCACCTCAACCCTGAAAGTCACTTTAACTCTGAAAGCCTCAGTCTCAACAACTGCAAAATAGAATAGAATAAAAGTATTCCCTCTCGAAGGGTTGCTATGGGAACAAAATTAGAGAACACAGGAAACACTTAGCCCAGTGCCCCACACATGACATTAGCTGATGATCTCAGGGAGCACTCTGGCTCCAGAGCCCCACTGAGCACTGCAGGCACACGGCCTCTGTGGGCGAATGCAGAACCAGTTGAACTTGGTGTTGAACCTGAGCCCAGGAAGAAGGGGAGTGTGCACCTGGCAGGGAGGTGCCCATCCAGGAAGACTCCTTGAGACAAGATGGTCTGCCTTTGCCAGAAAGCATTTAGACGATGGTGAAGGACGAGGGTCAAGTTTGGGTGAGGCCAGCACCTGATCTCACCCCAGCACTGGAGTGAGTAACAGGTCAGAGGGAGGGGCTGGGGTAGGAATGGGGGAGTCAATTGTCTAGACTAGTGAGATTTTAGCTGAGAAGTCACCGCAGGAACAAGGAGAGAGAGTACATTTATTGAGCACTTACTGTGTGCCTGGTGCCATGCTGAGCACTTACCCTGGGCTGGTTTGTTCCTCACCAAGGCCCAGCATTGACATTTAACAGAGGAACCAGGTGGGCCTGGGTCCAAATCCCAGCTCTGCTGCTCCATGGCTGTGTGATCTCGGGCAGGTCTTGTCCCCCCTCTGAGTCTCCATCTCCTCACCTGTAACACAGGGATGCTAATATCAGGCTATACTAAATACATCTGTCAGCATTTGACTATTTTTGACCTATAAAAATGGCAATTTCACATGGTTTGTCCTAAAATCTAACCTGGCAGGTTACTGAGAGGATCAAATAAATTAACCCATCTAATCACCTTGACCCAGTGTCTGGCACATAGTAAGGGTTAATTCATCTTATTTAATTGTCCTCTTTGTCCTCGCGTAACAGATGAAAATCCTGAAGCTCAGAGAGGTTAACTCATCCAAGGCCATCCAGCCGGCAGGCAGCAGACGAAGATTCGAACCCAGAAGCAAGCGCAGGGTCCTGGGCTCCTCCTCCCTGGGGCAGAGGTTCCGCTCAGACAGGAGGGACAGGGAGCTCGCCTCGATGTGTGCAGCTCAGGCCTTCCTTCTCCACCGGCCAGCCAGATCCTGAGCGCTGGGGCCCACGTTAGCTCAGCTCCATTAGCCAGCTACTGGATCCTCCACCCCCTTGCGCTCTGTCCTTGCAGGGGCCTGAATCACACCCCGTGGAGAGTAGCAGTGCCATCAGCCTGGCGGGCGCCCCGGGAGAGCTCGCGCGTGGGCTTGGGATCAGGAGATCCCGGCAGGCAGCGGAGGGATGCAGGTGTGTCGACCCACAATCAAACCTGCTACAAGCTTTTCCACAGACTCACCTTCCTTTCCCGGCACAAAGACCAGCACTGCTGTGCGGGGGGGAGGGGGAGAGTTGAGTGTGTGCGCGTGCACGAGGGGGAGGTACACCTGTGTGAGGATGAGCGCGTGCACACGTGAGCATGGGGGAGGTACA
>NC_058406.1:11855371-11867436 GCF_002201575.2 Neomonachus schauinslandi | reverse complement strand
ACACGTGAGCATGGGGGAGGTACGCCTGTGTGAGGATGAGCGCATGCGCACGTGTGCATGGGGGGAGGCACGCCTGTGTGAGGATGAGCGCATGCGTGAGCCCCACCCCCACCCCACCCCCCGTGCACGAGAAGGGCGGTGGAGGTGCGCCTTCCGCAGGTGTGTCTGCACGTGGTTGCGGAGGTGTGGAGGGCGCAGGGGCCACGACGGGCCAGTGAGTAGAGTATCTGGAGCCCAGCCCCCGGAGCCGAAGGCCTGGGTCTGAACCTGCTCTGCTGCTTGCTAGCCGTGTGAACTTGGGCAAGTTACTGCCAAATACATCCTGGCAACCCCAGACTTTGTAGGGAAAGAACGGCTTCATTCACACGGATTGTTGCGGGGGAGGAAGGACGATTTCAGCGGGTGGAGAGGGAGAGGGCTCTGGCAATAGGGAGAGCTCTGACCGTACATTCTGCAGGTATCTCTAGAGGCAGGCTAAAAGGGCTTTTCTTTTATAAAAAGGAGTGAATGAGGCAAGAGGAACCAGGTGTGGGGAAGTGGAAGGGAACATGGGTGATGGGGAGGTAGACTAGTTCTCCCCCGTGGCAATACTATTTCCAGGGGGGCTGTAGCTGGCGCATGCTGAGGGTGGGCCAGATACCCGGGGAGGAAGGAAGGTAGCTTGGTTAATAAGCACCTTGTTCTGACGGATCTGTGGGGACAAGCAGTTCAGCTAATCATTAATCCGGTAAAGAATGGAAGTTTGGAAACCAGGGGACATAGGGAAACCAGGGGATATCTATGAGCCTTAACTAAGTCATGTGGCTAAGGGGAGTTATGTTGGGGGGGGGGAGTGTCTCTTAACCTTCACTGTTGTCAGGCTCACAGGGCTCAAATGAATTCACCTCTGTCATCACTGAATCTCTGTGCCTCAGTTTCCCCTTCAGTAACATGAGGGTAATGGTAGTCCCTACCTCCTAAGCTTACTGAGAGCACTCTGTGAGTTCCAAGCTCTAAGCTAAAGAGCTTAGAGCAGTACCTGGTGTGAAGCAGGGCTCGATGCTTAATTTCGTTGCTGTGTGGGGACAAGGCCTCTGCTCGTACCCTTCAGTAAATGGTTATTGATGAATTAGAGGTCCCTGAGCGCCAGGAGCTCACTGCCAGGGATGGGGGCAGACTTCCCAGCCCCTCATTGCCCCTCAGGATGAGGCATGCCCTTCAAGAGGGGACTGGATCCCAGGAAGGCTCCTGGGGAGCTTACAGGGTCCATGGGATCAAAGCAGGATATGCTCATGTGCGTGTTTGAGCACACACATGTGCAGGTCTGGGCCTGAGTGTGAGTTTGGCGTATCTGTGCACTCAGAGTTTGGTTCACGGGCGCAGAGGCTGAGGCTTCGCAGCCACTCCCTGGCTGGAGTGAGGGTGGTTCTATGCAGCCCAGCTCCACATGGAGATGCCAGGGCCCCTTCTGGGAGGCTGCAAGGGCCTATGAGGGCAGGAAGGTCCCCACCAGGCCCAGGAGAGCACATCCCTGCAGGTCACATGTGGGACCCCTGCTCTCTCTCGGGTACACGTAGGGGGCCCTGGGAAGGTGACAGGTGGGACTAGTGAGTGGCTCACCACTCCACTCGGCTTTGCTGTGGGTGGCCACGTACTGGCCTCGGATTGTTGGAGCAGGTGCAACATCAGGGCTCAGAGGCACCTCAGAGGCCCCTGGGCCAGGCTCCCCGACTGGTCCCAACCATGAGGAGCAGCAGGAAACGCTGACCCCCAGCTCCAAATTCCGTCACAAGACACTGGAACAACACACTCAAAAAATTTGCCTAGGATAGGATGCCTAGGTGGCTCAGGTCAATTAAGCACCTGCCTTCAGCTCAGGTCATGATCCCAGAGTCCTGGAATCGAGGCCCTCATCGGGCTCCTTGCTCAGTGGGAAGCCTGCTTCTCCCTCTGCCGGCCACTCCCCCTGCTTGTGCTCGCTCTCTCTCTCTCCCTGTCTCTGACAAATAAATAAACTCTTTAGGGGCACCTGGGTGGCTCAGTCGTTAAGCGTCTGCCTTCAGCTCAGGTCATGATCCCAGGGTCCTGGGATCGAGCCCTACATCGGGCTCCCTGCTTGGCAGGAAGCCTGCTTCTCCCTCTCCCACTCCCCCTGCTTGTATTCCCTCTCTCGCTGTCTCTTTCTCTGTCAAATAAATAAATAAAATCTTTAAAAAATAAAATAAAATAAACTCTTTAAAAAAAATTTGTCTAGGATGAACCCAGCCAGGCCCAGGCGGCCCCAAGAAGAAAACCTGGTGTTGAACTCAGCCTGGAGGCTCGATCTGATTGATCAAGAGATCACCAAGGGCAACCTCCCCAAAAAAGGGATACCATGAGTCCAGTCCGGTGCTGGGCACCAGGAATACAGCAGTGAACATGGCAGAGAGACTGAACCTTCACAGGCTTACGGTGTTAGCTGGGGAGAGGGTGTAGGACAGGCGCTTAGCACCACAAAGAAGTAGGGTAGGCTTGCTAGATGAACTACAGGGTGCCCAGGTAAATTTGAATTTTAGATAAACAACAATAGTTTTCAATGCACCATGCAATATTCGGAACCTGGGATCATTATCCATTGTTCATCTGGAATTCAAATTTAACTGGGTGTCTTGTGTTTTTATTTGCTTGCACAAGATATTTTCAGCTGGTGACAAATCATCTGAGGAAAATAAGCGAGGGTGATCAGCATCATAGACCTGGATGGGGGGTGGGGGGTTTTGGCCAGAGAAGCTGAGACCAGAATGAAGAGGAAGCCCCACCCCAGACTCCACCTCTGCCCCCTACCCGCACCCCGTTTCTTCAGCTGCATGCAGGTTTCTTAAGCTTCAACCTAAGACTTGAGTTGTCAATTCTTAGGTTGTCACTATAAACACCTTAGAATTTTCCCTAGGAACCAAACAAAAGCAGAAAGATTCAGTTGAGTGTCATTTAAATATCTGTAACTGGGTGGCCCCAAAATGAAGTCCTTGAACGGGGTTCAAGATAGATTCAAGCAGTAAATCCAGTTGAACGAAAACCCAAACCCAAACACTTAACCTCAAATATGACTTGAGAAATAGGGAATCCACAGGTGGAACCCACAGGAACCAGACTACACAACCACTCCCTGTCAGGTGATGGGAAATCCTGTTCAAGTGACGTACATAGGACTCATGTCCCATCAAGGTCATGGGCAAAAACCTACATCTAAGCCTGCGGTTTCTGTGGCTATTAAGAAATCTTAGAGGAGAGGGCGCCTGGGTGGCTCAGTTGTTTAAGCGACTGCTTTCGGCTCAGGTCATGATCCTGGAGTCCCGGGATCGAGTCCCGCGTCGGGCTCCCTGCTCATCAGGGGGTCTGCTTCTCCCTCTACCCTCTTCCCTCTCGTGCTCTGTCTCTCATTCTCTCTCTCTCAAATAAATAAATAAAATCTTTAAAAAAAAAAAAAAGAAATCTTAGAGGAGATAACCCCAAAATGGCTTGGGAAGTTAACCCCAACATTTGCTTGGAGTGGCAAAATCGTAGCCTCCATGAACCCACTTTTCTTAAGCTTGATAAGAATCGAGTGCAAAGGTACTTAAGAGAAACATATAGCAGTTACATAGTGACATTAAAAAATAATGGGTGCGTGTTTAGAATTTTGAGTATTTATAATATTTAAGAGAATATGCTCCATGGATGTAACAGACCAGCCTTAAGGTTCTAATTGAAAATGCACACACGAATCATTGATTGATTTAGACTTAGGATTTTTAAATTGAAATCTAACCAAGTTTGTCAACAGCATCAGAGTAGTTTTGAGAATTTAAATTCACCATATTTATTAACATAAATTATCAGATTTCTAAGAACTGTTTAAGTGCTTGAGAAAGTTTTGTTTGTCATTAAGGCAAGTGAAGTATTTTAAACAAACTGAATATGTTAAATTTATATATTCCGTTTAAAGTGTTTACACATGTTTAACCAAGATCGTAAACAAACCATCATCATTTTTAAACGATATTTTTTAAAACTTATTTTAAAAGTTGCTCTATTCATGGAAGACTCAAACGCTGAAGTGGGGTTATTGAATTTATAACTGTAAGAAATTGAATGTTAATTTTGGAAAACCAAAGGAGACTGAATAATCTTCTCTAGGCAGAAAAGCCACCTAAAGGGCACCAAGAACCCACAGTGACACTCAGGTAGCATTAGCCATGGAAATGAAAACCAGGTCACCTGCTCCCGCTTCCCCAGTGACTTTAGGGTCCGCCAACTGTGCAGGTGGACTAGCATCCTCGGGCAAGGTCCTGGTCTCTGGACGGCTCCTGTCACTTGGCTTCAGCCCTCATGGCTAGTGGCCGTTTCCAGAACTTGCCCACCATTTTCTGAGCACCTAGTATGTACCAGGGGCATTAATGTGCTTTATTTCATTTCATCCTTGTAACAATCATCTGGAGAAGATACTTTTATCACCTACATTTCACGGATGGGAAATGTAGATTTAAATCCAGGCCCACCCAACTCCTGGCTGCTGTCTGTGTCTTGCTAGGGCTCAAGCCCTCCCCTAAAGAGTGGAATGCATCCAATTCACTCACTCCGAGCGGGAGGAGGGGGCCCTTCTTTCTTGGTTTGTGAGGGCTGAGAAGCTGAGGGTTTCTGTACCAGTGGCGTCTCCTGCTGGAAGGTGGGCATATGGCACAGCCAAGCACCGCAGCACAGAAAGCTCACCCGAGGTTTCCGCCCCTGGGAGGGACAGAAAGGGCTCCAGGCTCCAAGATTTCTAGGACCTGTCCTCAGAAAGTTCTTTAACCTCCACTCCGCCTCTCTCTAAGCTCAGTCCCACTGGCCCAGCTGAGCCCTCATCACATGTCACCTCTAGCAGGGCCTCCCACCTGCTCTTAGGAGGCCCTCCTGCCCACCCTCACCAGCAGCCAGAGATCCTACCTTCCATGGCTCCCTAGTGCCCAAAGAATCCAGCCAGAAGTCTCTCTGGCCCGGCACTCAAAGCCTCCATGGCCCGGCCCCAGACTTTTCTTGGCCCTGTCCCCCAAACATCTCCCCGCCATGTACCCTCACTCCCTGAGCTTCCACGCTCACCTTCCTTGGCTGTGCCCTGTCTCCTGCCAGCAATGCCCTCGTCAAACTCTCACTCATCCCTCCAAGGTGAATTCCAGAGCCACCTCTTCCAGAAAGCCTTCCCTTTTTTCCTTAGCTTGACTTAACTTTTCCCTCCTCTGTGAAGCACAGGTTGTGTGTCCTGACTTCCAAGAGCACCTGCATCTCTTCGCCGGGCAGAAGGCTCTCTCTACCACAGACCACAGGCCAGGAGTGCTAAGGAATCATCCCGCCCCCACCCAGGTGCAGCCCTCCACCACTGATTCAGTTGGAGGACCAACACCCCAGCTCCGTCACCCCTCTTGGCGACAACTCTGAGTTCATGCTCCACGCTGCCTCCCAGAGACCCCCCAAACTGCAGTTGCCTACAGCGGGAAACTCAGCACTACTCCCCTGGTTGACTCCCTAGCGTCTCCTGCCTCAATTCCTCACCCCTACTGGTGCTTCCTGGGGCAGCCTCTCAAATAAACAACCTGCACTGAATTTCTATGGCAGGATCTGCTTCCAGGGAATCCACCCCAGGCCTGTGCGTTCCCTCCACGGTACTTAGCTGGAGCACTGGCCAGCAGAGGCCTTGCGTAATGCCCACTAAAACAAGCAAGATGAATTGAGCACTTTCAACGTGCCCGGTCCTTTTTATGTCTTCTCTCATTTCGACCTCACAACCTGGGAAGTGGGTGCCATGGTTACCCTCATTTCACAGTTGAGAAAACCAAGACTCGTGCAAAACGATTTGTCCAAGGTCTCCTAAGCCAACACGTGGCAGGGCTGGGATTTAAATCCAGGCGGACCGATTCTAGAGATGGAGAACTTAACCACTTGTGGGATGTAGCAGGAATAATCACAGCGCCTGCCTCCAGGTAGTTGTGAACGCCCGAGACGTAGTCTTATAAAAAGGGTTGTGGGGGGGGGGGTGTGCCTGTGTCACCCCTGCTAGATTGCTAGGATGGACTGTGTCTGTGGACTCACGCCCCTCCTCCTGCCCAGGTCAGTGATGATGCATGCTCAGGGATGATTTATTAAGTGCTTATTAGAATGAATCAACAGCCCAGGCTCACAGGACCAAGGCCGTAAGACAACAGGACAGGCACAAAGGATGAGGCTCAGAGCACCTGGCAGACTGTGTGACCTTGAGCAGGTCGCTGTCCCTCTCTGGGCTTCACTCCACCTTCTCGGGGCTGCTGTTGTCCCTCTATCCAGGGAGAGGGTCCCACTCCAAGGGACTTGCCACTGACCTCACACAAATGGAGTCCCTAAGCCTTGACTCCAGCCATCCGGTGGGAGGAGAAGGTACCAAAAGCTAAAGGAAGGCGCTAAGACAAAGAAAGGCGCCTTCCTTCCGTGATCTGGCTGGTACCATGCCTCACGTGAGAAAAACCTCCCTCCTCCCTGCTTCTAAGATGGGGATCTGGCGCCACCTAGTGGTCATCCCTTCCTCCTCCGCCGCCTTGTCCTTTCCGTATCTCTCGCCAGGGAGCCCACTGATGCCTTCTGGGGTTTCCAAGGCATTCCACTCTCTTCCCCAAATATTTACTATGTCTAGGCAGGAAGGCTCAATCCGGAAGAGGCAATCATGAGCAAGGGGGCCACAGCTCCTGCCTAACCGTTTAGAAGAGGCTAGACCAGCACTTTCAACAGAAGTATGCAAGCCGCAAATGCACATCTCATATGCAAAGTAAAACTTTCCCATAGCTGCATTTTAAAAATCAAAATAAATAGGTGCAAATCATTTTAATAATATATTTTATTTAATCCAATATATACAAAATATCATTTGCACATGTAGTCAATTTTTTAAATTACCTTTTTTTTGCATACTAAGTCTCCAAAATCGGTGTGTATTTTACACTCACCATACATCTCAATTCAGACTAGCCCCAGTTCAAATGCTCAGTGGCCAGTGGCTGCCCTCCACATTGCACACATCGCAACAAATAGACTGAGTCCGTTTACTCTGGCCCCTTGGCAACTTTTCAGAGATTTGGCCCTTTACGTACATTTTCTTTAGGATTTACCTTTGCAGCTTTGTTTTCAGGGTGTGGAGGGGTTCATCCAAGTTCTGTCCTCCCACTGAGCTGGGTTTGAATCTTAATGACTGGGGATAAGATGCTGTGCAAGTCATTTTACCCTTTGAAATGTAAAATGAGGGTAATAAAAGTACTTACCTCTGAGGTTGTAGCAAGAATACCTGGCAGGAAATCAATGCCCCGTAGTTGGTGACCTAAAGCACCAAATTAGTTAATTAATGCCCCATCCCACCAAAGCACCTAATTAATTAATTAACCTCACTTTTTGGCACCTGTGATGGTTAATTTTATGTGTCCATTTGGCTAGGCTGTGGTGCCCAGTTGTTTAGCCAAACACCAGACTAGATGTTGCTGTGAAGGTATTCTTTTTAGATGTGATTAACATTTCAATCAGCAGACTGAGAAAAGCAGATCACCTCCACACTGCAGGTGGGCCTCATTCAATCAGTTGAAGACCTTAAGAAACACAGGTTTCTCGGAAGATGTAAATCTGCTTCAAGATTGCAACATAGAAATTCTGCCTGGGTTTCCATCCTGCAGATTTCAGACTCAAGACAGTAACATCAAGTCTTCCTGAATTTCCAGCTAGCCTGCGGTCCTGCTCTACAAATTTCAGAATTGCCAGCCCCAATAATAGCATGAAGCAAATCCTTAAAATAAGTATCTCTTGGGGCGCCTGGGTAAGTCAGCTGGTTAAGTGTCTGACTCTTGGTTTTTCGTTGTTTTTTTTTTTTAAGATTTTATTTATTTATTTGACAGAGAGAGACACAGTGAGAGAGGGAACACAAGCAGGGGGAGTGGGAGAGAGAGAGAAGCAGGCTTCCCGCAGAGCAGGGAGCCCGATGCGTGGCTCGATCCCAGGACCCTGGGATCATGACCTCAGCCAAAGGCAGACGCTTAACGACTGAGCCACCCAGGTGCCCCTGACTCTTGGTTTTAACTTAGGTCATGATCTCAGGGTCGTGAGATGGGGCCCCACATCAGGCTCTGAGCTCAGTGGGGAGTCTGCTTAAGATTCTCTCTCTCGGGGCACCTGGGTGGCGCAGTCATTAAGTGTCTGCCTTCGGCTCAGGTCATGTTCCCAGGGTCCTAGGATCAAGCCCCACATCGGGCTCCCTGCTCCACGGGAAACCTCCTTCTCCCTCTCCCACTCCCCCTGCTCGTGTTCCCTCTCTTGCTGTGTCTCTCTGTCAAATAAATAAATAAAATCTTAAAAAAAAAAAAATTCTCTCTCTCCCTCTGTCCCTCCCCCCCAAAAAAACCAATCAAACAATCTCTCCCTCTCCCTCTCTACCCACACACACACACACACACACACACATCTCCATGGGTGATAGTAGTCCTGGAAAGCTTTCAAGGGTGAGTACAGAGCAGGACACACCTCTCTCACTCTGAATACCTATGGTATTAGAGGTCAAATGACTGCATTGTTCAAGGCACTTTGTAAATGTAGTAACATCCCAGCCCTTTCCTTCTCCTGAATAGAATGGCTTACAGGACTGAGGGCTGAGGCAGAAGTGGAATTAATGCCCCATCCCTCCTTCACTGGCTGGCCAGAGACCCCTTCCAAGTAGGGTGGGCTTTGCTGGGGAAAAGGGGATGTGAGGGAACAAGGAAAGACCCCGGGTGCGGGGAGCTGCTCTTGAGGGCAGGGTGGGGGAGGTCCCTGGGCACAGAGGAGCTGCCTTGGGGATGGATGGCCCATCACCTCCCCACTCTGGCCTCCTATCAGAATTCCTGTGAAATTCAGCTCCACATGGCCATCAGAGTGATTTTCCTAAAGCACCCCTCATGACATTTGCCATGTTTCAAGTTCCTTGCAAGGCTTTCCTGTGACCTTAAGATAAAGCCAAATGTCCTTCCTATGACTTACAAGGCACGGTGTGACCTGGTTGTGGCCAGGCCAGCCCCTGCCCTACGCAAACCTTGGCCAGATGGAACTCACTAGACCCTAGTATGTGTGCTTGCCTGTGTCTGGAACACTCCTTATCTCCTCCTCCCCTGCAGCACACCCTTCAAGTCTCACCTGGGCTAATGGCTCCCTCCCCCCATCTACAAAGCAGCCCTGCACCCCTCCTCTGGGTCCCCAAGCCCTGGCTCAGTGACCCCTCCAGAACTTCTGTAGAGAAGGGCCTTAGACTCAGGCATGTGCTTGGGTGGCTTTAGGGGGCCTAATGGTGAAGTACAGGAGCAAATTTTGCCATCCCAAAATATGCCTTTTTGGCATATTGCTTATTTTAAACTGGTTATTTTTAAGAACCTGCAGACATAAGAGAAGTTCTGAGAACCAATAGAAGTTACCATTTTGTAAGAGACATTTAATGTGTATAAGGGAAACTCCATTTGTAAGAGTGTCTCCCTCTCTGTACCAGGAAGAGGGGGATGACTCTAAATCTCTAGAAACTCCATCAATGGGGAAGGCTTGGACTTAAATCTGCCACAACCTGACCCTTGTTGACTGTGCTTTTCCTGGTCACCTCCCAAAACTGACTCCCTACCCCAACACCTTTTGTCTTTAGTTGGAGATGGTATCTAAGATGATGACTTCAGCCACTTCAGGAGCTACTCCGTTTCCCTGGGTCTCCTCCGTGTACAGAGAAGATATACATGCTGTTAAACATTGTTTGATTTTCTCTTGTTAGTCTGTCTCATGTCAGTTTGATTCTTAGACCAGCTAGAAGAATCTCAAAGGGTAGAGAAAATCCACCACCACCCCCCAGCAGTGATCAAGGGCTGATCACAGAGGACTGCTCCCGCCCTCCCCTTCCCAAGAATGGCCACAGCTACCTGTTTTTACATCTCACACCACCTGGTGCCTGGTACAGCCCAGCACACAGCGACGCTCACTAAATATCACCACTCCCTGCTCTGCATTCTTCCATTTGCTGTCTGGCTGGGTGACCTCTCTCCAATCTCTTCCCCTCTCTGAGTCTCCTTGGCTAATCAGAGCCTTGCTTTCATCTGCAAACTCTGAAGTTCTGGACAACATAAAGGGGGATGATGATAGCACCCTAGGAATGCATGTTTGTGATAAATTGCAGAGGATTTTTGAAGTGTTATAGAACAGCATGTACAGTCCAAAGTGTGCATCTAGAAAATAATCACCATCTATTGGACTTAGTCGGAGCTGGGCTCTGATGCACTAAGAATGGCACTGTGTGTACCACCTCATTAATCCTTACCACCTTGCCGGCTGGGTACCGCCAGCAGGCCCTGTAAGGAAGAAGCAGCTGAGGTCCAGAGCAGCCCCCTAGCTAGCGAGGGGCAGAACTGGACTTGACCCCAGCTTTGCCAAGTCCAAAGGCCATGCATGCTCTTCACCGCCTGGCCAGTTGGTACCTCTGTGCAAATTGGGCATAATAATAGCTCCCGCCTCATAGGGTTGTTGGAGGATTAAATGAGCTAAGAGGTGCAAAGCCCTCAGGGTGGCTCCTGGCAGAGCCTAAGGGCTCAGCCAGCACCATCACCCACAGCCGCACCGGACTGCCTCCGGGCGGGCCCTGCAAGACCGTAATCAGAAAAAGTTAACGGTGCTGTCTCACTGGCCCCGAGGTCCTGGGTGATCATAGTTTTTTTCTTTTTCTATATTAATCAGGTATTCATTGTATATTTCTTTCTTTTTAAATTCTTGCATGAATGATGCCCTCAGTGAGCTGTCACTCTTCTCAAAGCAGGCCCGTGAGATGTCTGAGTCACCTCCCCAAGGCCTGGCACAGGGAGACCCCTGGGGAAAGGATCATAGCATGGGAATAGCTCAGAGGAGCCCTCCCGGCCCAGGCTCTCCAGCCACACGCTTGGCAGGAGCCAGAGTTGGGGGTGAGGGGTGCGGATCAGTACCAGGAACTGGCCCAAGCTAAGCCTCTTCTTTGTTGGCATTCCCCAAAAGGCACAATGAGATGCCTTGTGGCTCTTCCGGGCCCCAGGGGAGCGGTGGGAGCAGCCGTGATGCGTGAGACCTCCGGCCCTGAATCCACCAACAGCTGTGACCACTTCAGCTATTTTAAACCCTTGGGCACCGGGAGGCTCCCCTCACACCGACCGGGCGCTGTGACCCAACACCCATCGCAGGCCTTGAGCCAGGGGCAGGAACCCAAATGTGGGTCCACTGGGTCCAGGTTGGATTTTTAAGGAGGGGGAGTTTCATCTCTTGAGTGCTTGCTTTGTACCAGGCACTGTGCTACTGTTTCCCACACATTGTCTCATTTAATGCCATCCTCACATCTATGCTGAGAGATCAGTCGTTCACAGATGACAAAAACGAGCTGCCAAACGGCAGGGTGAATTGTCCAGGGCTCCACAACGGCAGTCACCACAAAGGAACTAGAACTTGGGTTTCTTCATCTACCAACTAAGAGACAGTGTTCCTTCTCTGCCCTTACCTGCCCTTCCCCCACCTTACCCGTTCCTCCACGGCCACACAAGTTCCTACCCTGGCCCCACCACTCTCGGGAGCCGGGAGACTGAGGGCAAATTCCTTAACCTTTGTGCGGCTCACTTTCTTCATCTGGAAGGTGGCAGGGTTATTGGGAGGGTACAATGATCTAATTCGAATACATGAAAAGTGCCGCTGGACCAGTGCCTGGCACACAAGAAGAATGCATTAAGGGCCCGCTCATTCCTTCTCTCCTGGCAGTCACCACCCCTTGCCTGACGTTATCACTATCCTGCTCCCCATCGTGACCTGCGAGGCCCCCGGGTGGGGGCGCAGCATCCCCCCCCAACTCCGGGGCCCTAGTTCCCCAGTGGGTGAGATGAGGGTATCATGCTTCGTGACCCCAAGAAGGGGGGGACCTCTGGCATATGCGACCTCCGGCCACATAGTAGGGGCTCAACAGTAATTCCAGTGGAGGGGTGCCCAGACAAGAGCCCACCTGGGAGGAGCCTCAAAGTCAGCTCCCAGCTGCACAATCTTTCTCCTCTTTGGCGGGTAGCTGCCCTCGAGCT
>NC_058406.1:11853889-11855361 GCF_002201575.2 Neomonachus schauinslandi | reverse complement strand
CCGCCTCAAAAAGGCCGCTGGGGTCAGAAGCTGGGTGTATCTCAGCTCTGGGCGCTTGTGAGCCTCCATCCTCTCATTCAGGTGCACCCCCTCCCAGGGCTCCCATTCTCCCAGCAACACTACCCCCTCCTCAAACATGTACCCCCTCCAGCCTGCCCCCTCCTTCTTGTAACCTCTGTCCACTCCGGCCCCTTCTCGCTGAAGAAGCCACCCCGGGCCTCCCAAGTGCACACCCAGCCAGCAATGCCTTCGCTTGGCATTCTGACCCTGTAGGCTGACGGGTTCCCCTGCCAACCGCTCCCCATTCTCCCCGATCGGTGGGGGTGGAGGGGATGTCAGCTTGTGTCCGGCTTCCTGACTTTGCTCCCAGGACTCCCCCTCCTCCCTTCCCCCTAATTTTCAAACGCCTCCTTTAGGAAGGCTCAGGTCCGGACCCCAAGCTGGGCTAGGGCGCCCACTCCCTCTGGGCTGCCACCACTTCCTGTCGTCACCCCTAGGACGGCTCCACAGCTGCATTATCTGCCCTGAGAAGCTGGGGGCGCCCGGGGGGGAGGCTGGCCCTGCGTCCTGGCGCCCGCTAGCTGGGAGCCCACTGAGAGTATGCTGAGTGAGTGAACCAAGCGTGGAAAGGAGGAAATTGGCAACCGCTGACTTCACCCGGATTACAGGCCCGGGGTTGAGGAAGCGGGGGTGCGCGGGCGATGGGGGGGGGAGGCGGGGGGAGTTGCGGGAAGTGTGGGGGCGTGGCCACGCTTGACGACCGGCCGCCCCGCCCACCGGCCGTAGATAAAGCGGAGCGCGGGGCCGGGGCGCGGGCAGTGGGAGTGGGCTCACCTGCCGCAGGTGCTCTGGGCGGACGCGACCTGGACGAGCGAGGACCGGCACTGCGGGAAGATGCTGCGCGAGCGGACCGTGCGGCTGCAGTACGGGAGCCGCGTCGAGGCGGTGTACGTGCTGGGCACTTACCTCTGGACCGATGTCTACAGGTGAGTGGGGCCACCGCGACGGCCTGAGACCCCCCCCCTCCGGCCCCAGAAATCCCGAGAGCCTCCTCGGATGTGGGGACGCGACGGCCTTCCTCCAGCGCGGGTTGCTCCTCATCCTGAGGCCCTTGCATCCAGAAATCCTAAGAAATTCACCCAGAAGCCTGACTGTCCTCAAACTGACAGCCTCCAGAAAATCTTGAGACCCTCTCACACACCCTGACCCAGACCCAGCTCCCTCGTCACCCCTTTCCCAGAGCCCCTCCCCTGGACCCCAGTCTTCCCAGGGTCTGACCCTCTGCAGCCCCTCTCCCAGGACAACCTGGGAGAACCCTAGTCTTTCCCCTTGCTCTCCCCTCAGCACCTCCCTTCTTCCCTCTAGGCTCTCCCCTTCCTCTCAGAACCTTCTGACTCACCACCCACCTCAGATCAGCTGAGCTTCCTCCAGGATCTGCGGGGGGGGGGGGGGGGGGGGGGGGGGGGGGGGGG
>NC_058406.1:11719391-11853789 GCF_002201575.2 Neomonachus schauinslandi | reverse complement strand
GGGGCGTGGGGCCGGGCCAGAGGGGAGCTGCCTTGGGGTGGAATCTGGCCCTGGGGGCTACTCAGGCTCCAATTTCGCCCTGTGGGGGCTGCTGGTGGTTGCCTGTCCCCAGGCACTGGCTGTGAGCTCCATGTCCCTGAATGCCTTCCCCTGACTTCACCCTGGGGTTGGGGAGGACTTGGTTCTGCCAGGCTGGAGGGTGCAGGGGCAGGGTCTTTGGCAGAAGAGCGTCCCTGACGGCACCCTGTTCCCTCCCCCTCTTCTCTGGCCCACAAATTTGGGTGGGGTGCAGGATTTCTGAGACAGCAGGACATAGGGTGGGGAAATTGAGGTCATGCCCCTCCCCACTGCCCCCAGCCCCCAGGAAGCAGGCAAGTCCAAAGGTCCACCTCCTGTATTCTGTGGGGCATCCTTGCAAAGATGTGGCTGGTGTGGGTGGAGAGGGTGCCGGCAGGATCATTCCATGAGCATTCTATCAAAGCAGCCCTCTATTCCAAGCATGCAAAATGTTTCCGCCTAACTAGAGTGGGACGGGTCAGCGCTGCAGGAGGGAGCATGCAGGACTCTAAGGTGGGACCCCACGTTGATAACCTCGGGCAGGTCCGCTAACCTCTCTGTGCCTTGAGCTGAGCTGGAGGTGCCAATGTGCCTTATCGCTCCCAAATCATTCTGTCATCCAGAGCACCCCGCCTCCCCCAGGCCCTCATCAAATCCCATCCCTGTGTCTTCCCACACACCCTCCCCAGCCCATCTTCTCGGTCACCTCCGGTGGCCCTGCCAGCCCTGCCCAGCCAGTCCCCTGCCACCTCTTCAGCAGGCACTGGCCACGCTGATACCACTAGGGCCCCAGCCTCCTTCTGCGAGGACAAGGGCCCCGTCACCATGCAGACCAGGGACCCTCTCCGCTCATCTGCCCCTGGTCTCAGTTGTCCACATGGAAACCTCAAGGGTGGTTTCTGAGGGTCATAACACAGCAGGGGACTGTGGTCCCGGCCTCAGTGGCCTGGAAGAGCTCCCCTCTCCTCCCCACCCCCGATCCTAAACCGGGCACTGCAGGGAGCGGGCTGGGAGCCAGCACACTGAGGTCTCTAAGCCTCAGCTGTCCCTATACCCGCCTGTTTGTTCACTGAGGCACTTTGCTGCAGCCTGAAAGGCTGGCATGGTGCCTCCGGTGGGGGGATGGGGAGAAAAGAGGGGGGCCATGCTCGGGCCTCCTGCCCTCCCCTGTCCTGGAAGAGAGAGGCCCAACCCCAGCGGGGCAGTGCATGGGGCAGGGGTGGACTCCTCATCCTCCCGCTGGCAGGGGGCAGAGGTGTGATGATCCTCTGTGTCCTTTCTCAAGAAAGCCACCACTGCCACGATGACCCCAGTCTCCCAGCTGCACTTCACTCAAGACCCCATCACCCCCAAGAGTAGAACCCCAAGAGTCTACACCAGCGCCATCCAGCAGAAATAACATGCCAGCCACAGAGAGCCGCAGGTGTACATTTAATTTCCTAGCAGCCACGTTTTTTAGGATTCAAATAAAGAGGTGAAATTAATTTTCATAATATATTTTATTTAACCCAAGAGATCTAAAACACTAGCGCTCCAATATCTAATCAATATAAAAATGATTAAGGAGATAGTTTACATTGTCTTTTTTCATACTAAGTCTTTGAAATCCAATGTGTATCTTATACATAGGGCTCGTCTCAGTGCAGACTCACTGAATTTCAGGTGCTCAACATCCACAGGTAGCTGGTTGTCCCAGTACTGAATAGCACAGGCAGGGGTTCCGACCCTCAGCTCTACTGCATTTGGAGCCGGATCATCGTTTGTTGTGGGGGGCTGTTCTGTGCGTTGTAGAATGTTTAGCGGCGTCCCTGGCTTCTTAACCCCTAGATGCTCGTAGTAACCCCCCTGCCACTGTGACAACCCAAAATGTCTCCAGATAATGCCAGCAGTCCCCTAGCAGGAGGACAAAAACACCTCCAGTTGAGAACCACTGGTCTAGTGGAAGGAAGCCTCTTCTAGAACAAAGGAGACGGGCTATTACTGCTCATGTCCCTCCTAGTATCCGGGAGTGGTAAGAGCTAGTGTTAATATGAATAATAGCAGGGATATTAGTGAGCACTTGGAAACCAAATGCATTCTCTTGTATCTTCCTCACCACAGACCTTGGGGGTCATGCTGAGATCATCCCATTTTGTAGATGAGGAAGCAGGGCTCAGAGAAGTGAGGCCAGTCGCCCGATGTCACACAGGATTCGGGTCCAGGTCTGTCTGACTCAGAACCCATGCTCTTAACCTCCACTCTCTTCTGTGTGACTTTAAAACTAGCAAGTTGAACTGGGTGACCCTCTTGGCCTGGGTCTCTTCCACCCTCCATTGCCCCCAAACACTTCACCCACCCCCTTTCAACCCTGCACTTCCCACCGAGTCCTTCTGGACTCAGACACAGATTCTGACTCTGGACCCCACATAATGCCCCCCCACCCAGGGTCTCCAAGGAGACATCAAGGGGCAAGGCCTGGTGGACCTGGGCCCAGTTAGTAAGGGAGTATGTTTGGACCCCTCACTTCCTGAGTGACAAAAGTGAATGAACAAGTCTCAACACCCACCCCCCCTTCCCAAGGGCTTGGGCCCCCTTTCCTGAGATGCACGCGCTGCCCCCCTTCCCTGCAGACACACAGCGGGGGCCTCCCCTGTGGGTGAGGGGGTCGCTCAGGGGGGTCCTCAGCAGACCCTATGGTTGACCCACCCTTGGGAGTAGATGCCCTGACCCAGGCACATTCTGAGTGCTGGTTTCCAGCGAGCTATAAGTAAGTAAAGGCACAGAAAAAAAGGAAGAAGGGATTATTTTTTCCTAGAGATTTACTTTGCAGCAGTTGTTAAAGGTACTTCCTGTTTCCTTCTCTCAGTCCCAAGCATCTTCCCTTAGATCTGGCACATGTGCGCCTCGCCCACACCCTCTCCCCGACAGTCCCTTTACCCGGCAGCTGCTTCCTCGCTGGGGCTGACCAGGGTCCCCATCTGCTTCGGGCTTGAAGCTGGAGAGGGCACAGAGCGAGTGGCCTCTCCATGTCGGTTTCAACCTCCCTACTCAACTTTGGTTTCCCTGCGGAGACACCCCCAGAGCCGGGAGAAAGGGCAACCTTGGAGTCAAGTAACGGGGTGATCACACTGTGCCTGACTGTCCCACTGACCCACAAACCGGGCTGTGTAGACAGCTTCTCCTCTCCCTCCCTTGGTTTATGCATCTGTCCAGGGGAGTGCGAGGCATCCCCTTCTCTCTGGGGAAGAAAGGTCAGGATCCGTTTCCTAAAGTCTGCAGGAGCTTCAGGGCACAGATGACCTTAACAATGGTCTCTTGCCTCTGCAGAAGATTCTCCTAATTACATTTGACCTCAGGATGAGGTGGGAGCGATCCCCCACCCCCTCCCCTGGGATACCCCAAGGCAGAGGCTGACTGGTCATTTTTCCTGACGGGGTCTTGCCCATCACTCTCGGGCAGAAGATAGGCAGAGGGTACTGGGGCAGGAGGAGCAGGCACAGTAAAATGCTGAGAAAACAGGGAAGGGTACAGAGATGTACCCCACCTTGGGGAAGAGCCTGGAGAATCAAAATTCACCATCTCACTCCCTCAACTCTTAGACTTCCTCCCCATTGCTCGGTTGGTGTGAGTGTGTTAGAAAATATCCTTAGGACAAAGGCCAAGGAGGGGAGGTCTGTGATCCAGTTAGAAGCATTAGAGAAGTGGGGTGCCATGGTCTCCCCATCCCTGAGAGAGCCAGGCCCTGCCTCACTGATCCCATCTCCTGCCAACTACCCTGCACACACTGCACTCTGGCCACGTTGGTTTTGTGGATGCTATTAGCTCTTGACCACACCAAGCTCATTCGTGCCACAGGACCTTTGTACGTGCTATTCCCTCTGCCTGGAGTACTATTCCCCAGACCTCTGCAAGCCTGACATTTCATCCATCAAGGCTTAGCTCAGACGTCACCTCCTCTGAGCAGTGTTCTTCACTACCCTTGTTTCGTGGTATCCCACCTCAAGCCCCAGGCACTCTCCACCTCCGTACCATTTTTCCTTCTGCAGATCTTATTTACTTAATATTACTTGCTGACATTTATTGAACACTTATTCTGTCCCAGACTGCCTTCCTAACACCTTCCATACTCATCTCACATGTATTTAGTAAATTTACACGTGTTTAAACCTCACAACAATTTTAGGAGTTAGGTACTGTTCCTGGCCCCCTTAGTTGGGGAAACTGAGATAGGAATGCTTGTGCAAGTTGACACAGCAGTCAAACGGTGGCGGTGCCACGCCCAGGTCCCAGACCACTCTGCCAGGCTGTCTTCTGGGACTTATGTTTCAGGAGTGTCCCCCTCCACACCCTCTGCCTTCCTTACTGCCCTGTACCTCCAGCCC
Organism: Neomonachus schauinslandi; assembly: GCF_002201575.2. NCBI lineage: Eukaryota > Metazoa > Chordata > Mammalia > Carnivora > Phocidae > Neomonachus > Neomonachus schauinslandi. Next base: position 11,849,371 of record NC_058406.1, on the reverse strand, counting down.
TCACATCAGTGAAGGGCTCCTTCATTGAGTAAATGAATGGGTGGATGTGGCCAGTGATGCATGAAGATTGAGCTGTCACTGGGCTGAGCTCTCCACCCCCCAGCCTCAAGGGATGAGCGCTGTCGCACTGGCCAGTGGAAGGTCAAGGGCATGTGGCCGAGCCTGGCCAGAGCAACACTTGCTCCTAAGAGAATGACAGTAGGAGGAATCAGGCCAGGTCAGGTGGCCTCATAAATTAGAACAGTACCCAGCACTCTCAACCCTGAAAAGGAGGTCTTGCCAGGAGCTGCTCCACGGCTCTGGTTTCAGACTAGTCTAAGGAGGACCTGGTGCCCTGTGTGTCAAGCCCACAGCCCCTTGTACAACTGGGATCCCTGAGAGGCTTCCCTTCCTGCCCACAGGGCCCTGCATCAGGTTGGGGGCATAGTGATAGGAGCTCACCACTGTGTCACCCCCCACCCCATCTGGACAGGGACACCTGTTAGATGGGGGGGGGGGGCAGGCAGGGGAAGACCAGTTTTCAGAGGCAGCTCTGCCTGCCCAGCCCTGCCAGGCTCCATGGCCAGGGGCTTTGACTGGCCCAAGCCTGTCTATCTAGGCCACTCATCCAAGCCTTTGGTGTCCATTTTCTGGGCCTCTGACCCCACCTACAAAATAAGTAGGGGGCTCTAGAGGTTCCTTCAGGCCTCTCCTGTGCTCCTCCCCTGAGCCAGGCCCAACATTCCCCTATCCCCACTAGGGGACCTTTAGGGAAGACTATAACCTGTAGATAGTCCCCCAGAAAGGGAGCAGCCCGACCAGGAGCTCAGAGAGCTTGAGTTTACCTCACACTCTGCCATTACTGTCCCTGAGACTTGGATCAAGTGCTCACTCTCTGCAGGTCTCAACACGCTCATCTGTAAAAAGGGATGATATCGATACAGGCCTCATGGGGTTCCGAAAGGATGGACTGAGATCATGTGGGCCAAGGGCTTAGAACAGTGCCTGGCACATGATAAATACCCAGCAAGTCACTATCATGAATTAGTATTGGGCTTATTGTAATATTATTAAAACAATAATGAGCTTCGGCCTCAAAGCATCCATAACACTCAGGGGAGAGAAATGTTGAATAGCATTTGTTCTAGGTGCTGTTTTAGGCACCAACAAAGGGGAGGGGAGGAAGGAGTCCTGGCAGATGAGAACAAGAAAGACCTCCTGGAGGAGGTGGTAACCAAGCTGAGGATGGATGGGGGTTCACAGTGTGACCAGGACATGCCATGCGGGGGCAATGGTGCCTGGCAGGACAGTTGGGACACATGGGGGCAGAAAGAGCATAGACTCAGTAGCCTTCAGCGCAAGGCTGGAGACTCAATGAGCTCAAACCAGGGCTTTGATTCCCAGGCTCAGGTGTTAGACTGTTACACAGGCAGTGGGGAGTTATCGAAGGTGTCTGGGGAAGGAGTGACCACAGATTCAATTGTTTCTGCCCTAAGGAGAGGGCCAGCTGGAAGCACCAGTGCCCAGTGAAAGAAGCAGCCAAGGTCACCAGGCAGAGAAGGGGGCCAGCTGAAGATAGACGCATCCCCCGTGCAGGGCAGCTACCCACCTCGGGGCTCCAGCCCCCATGATGCCAAGCTGAGGGCTTCGCCTTCCTCCCCTCATCCCTGTCCTTGAGGCTGCTTGCCCTGGGCTTGCGTGCCAGGTTGGCACCTACGAACCCCCTCAGACTCCTGCAAAGACCCGGGGGCAGGATGTCACACCCGCAGTGCCCGGAGCGGGGTTCGCTGGGGGCGTGATCCCTGGCTGGTGTTAACGAGGCCTGGGACAGGTGGATAAGCTGAGAGGGCCAGATGTCAGCGAGGAGCAGGCACATCAGGCCCTCAAGCCTGGGGCTGAGTGGGCACCCCAGGGCTGCGAGGCCAAGTCGGTGACCTCCCCACTGAGTGAGTGAAGAGCAGAGAGACTGACTGGCTCCCCAGAGGCCATACAGCATTTGTGGGGCTGAGCTGATGTTAGCTCACAAAGCCCATTGCCTTGGGCTGGGCTCAGGAAACATCCCTCTTCTACATCCGACACTGCGCTCCAGTCTTGCTCAAAGTTCCTTTGTTCGACACCAACCGACCGTCATTTCTCTCCATCCCCACGGCCACCACCTTGTCCCACACCGCCATCATGACTCGCCCAGACACCTGCGCTCACCCTCTCCCTGAGTCCGCCACTTCCAGTTTTGCTCTCCGGAAATGCATTTCCCACTCTGCACCCTGGGTGATCTGTCTTCAGTGCAAAAACAATCATGCCCCCCCCAAAGCCTTCAGTGCCCTCGGGGGGGAAAGGCCAGCTCCTCGCCACGAGCTGGGTCCTCTCCGCCACTGCCCTCCCCCTGCTCACCCACTGCAGCCACACTGATCTCCCTCCGTTTCCTCCAACACACTGGGCTTATGTCCACCTCGGCCCCCACCCAGGCTGTCCGTGCTGCCTGGAAATCTCTGCTCCTCCTCCTCCTCTCTTTGTCCAATTCGCTGGTTCTCAAACTGTGGTCCCTGGACCAGCAGCGGTGACAACAGCAGCTGGGAACTTGTTAGAAATGCAGTTTCCAGGCTACACATTCGTGATGTTAAGACCATGCCTGTGTTGCCAGGCCTTGGTCCTTCCCCAGGTCTGGTTTTATAAACACTGGTGATCAACCATGTCTGATTTATATCATGCCTCTTCTGTGGGAAGTGCCCATGATTCTAGGTATCTGATCAGCCTCAAGAAATGATAGCACATTTGGTGTCATAACTTTTGGGAAGATAACCCTTGTTAATTTGCCATTAGATGAATTATAAAACTAAGAAAAGAAAGAAGCATAGTTTCTTTCCACAATGTAATACGTACAGCAAGTCATCATGTTGGGCACTTTAAATATATGTAATTATATTTGTCAACTGTTCCCCTGCCAATCTAGGGGAGAAAAAGAAATGTAAACCGTGTTTCTCAGGCTCCACCCCAGATCAGCTAAGTCAGAGATGGGATGGTCCAACAATCTATGTTTTAACAGGCCCTTCAGATAATGCTGACACACACTCCAAATTTAAGATCCACTGGTCTAGTTAATTCTTGCTGTCCTTCAGAATATAGGGTTAGACCCCAGCTCCAATGCCCCTTCCTCCAGGAAGCCCTCCTTGACCTGCAGACCAGGGCTTCATGGCACCCCACGCTTCTATGTTAAAGTCATTCTCACCGCCAAAGCCACATCATCAGCTGTGTAACCCACTGAAAGTCTTCCTCTTCCACGAGAACATGTGCCCCATGGGCCCAGGGAACATGTTCTCTCTTTTGCTGATCTACCCCTAGCACCTAGAACTATTCCTGACACATAGTAAGTCCTCGGTCAGTATGTGTTGAGGGCATAAGTGACCACATAAGCAAGCCCTGCTCTTCCAGCCCTTCCTTCAGCAAACACTTAGAGCTACTGTGAGCCTGGAATGGGCTAGGGGCTGAAACAGAAAGAAGAGACAACCCCCACCTTCAAGGAGCTACAAGGGAAAAAGACACGGATGGAGACAAATGTATTGAGTCGGGTCTTTAAGGAGGGATGGTCAGTTGCCCGGCAGAGCAGTCAGGGAAAGGAAAGGTAGAAGGAACTGCATTTGCAAAGTGCCATAGTGAGCCAGGATAGTGCAGGCCTGAGAGGCTGGAGAGTCAAGCTGAGACCCAGGGGCTGAATGTCACTGGTTGGGTCCCAGCTTTTATCATATCGGCTGGCACTCAGGAGCCACTGAATATTTTCAAGCAAGCAAGTAACCTGATGTCCTTTTTTTTAATCCCTCTGGTAATACAGTTTGGGAAACCAAGAAGGGTGGGTTCAATCATTCATTTATTCCCAAAATATATATGGAGCGTGGCCCTGTCCTGGGCACTGGGGTGCGATGGTCAGTGGGGCAGATGTCCCGGGGACTGGCAGCCTGTCCTGGGCTCACTATCTTTAGTCTCCATCCCACAAGCAGGAGGTCATGGCCACCACCAGTACCCCCACTCTCTCCCTCGACACCATCCTGGGCCCCTCCCTGCAGCCTCCAGGGACAGTCAGTCGAGCTGCCCCCAGCCCCTGGGTCTCGGGTTTCTGGGGGATGAGTTCTGCGAGGTTCTTCCTGGGCAGGGAGGCAAAGCCAGCAGAATCCGCAGGGGACAATGGGCGCCTTTGTTGCTTCTGCCAGGGCGGCTCCAAGAATAGCTGTTTGCTCAGCTCAGAGCAGGGCTGGTGCTGGGGTAGGAGGGTGTGGGGCCCTGGAGCGCCCATGCGGGCAGGGCGTTAAGCCCCTGAGCCTCTGGGGCCTCCTCCGCTTTCTCCCCGGCCCAGAGGGACGAAGGCGGCAGGAGACATCGCTTAAAGTGGCTATTGTCAGAGTCGGGTCCCAAAACTCATCCTGCCCCGTGAGTTTGTAAAGCATTCTTTTTCCTAAATAGAACTGTATGCAGAAACCCAATATGTAAAACCAGGTGAAATCTCAGTGGCTCTACTTAAAGGAGAGTGGGGACCCAGCCAAGTGATCCCCAGCTTTTCCATGCCTCCCTCCTTACCCGTTTGTCCAGGGCTTGCCCCCTCTGCGCTGCCCGGATGCCAGCACCACCCCTACCCAGTGCCACGCTCCCATGTCACACTTGGTGAAACAGAGGGAAAGTGCCTTGCCCCAGGCCATCCAGCAAGTTGATGGTCGAGGCTGGGACTTACACTAGAGGCGTATTTCCCTGACCCGAGCCCACCCACCATTGCTCAGACTAACCATATTCCACGTGTAGTGCTAATAACTTAACATTTTTCTTTACATCAGCTCACATTTTATTACTTTGGGGTTTTTTTAAGGTTTTATTTATTTATTTGAGACAGTACGAGAGAGAGCAGAGAGCGCAAGCGGGGAGGGCGGGGGGGGGGCAGAGAGGGGCAGAGGGAGAGGGAGAAGCAGACTCCCTGATGAGGGACTCGATCCCAGGACCCCGAGATCATGACCTGAGCTGAAGGTGGACGCTTAACTGACTGAGCCACCCAGGCGCCCCTATTACTTTGTTTTAAATGGAGATCTTATGGGGTGTCTGGCTGGCTCGGTTGGCAGAGCGTGTGACTCTCGATCTCAAGGTCCTGAGTTTAAGCCCCACATTGGGCATGGAGCCTACTTTAAAAAATAAATAAATGGAGATCTTATATCATTACCATAAGTAGCAATCCTTTATCAATGGCCATAAGAAGATAACACATTTAATAAATACATAAATTTTCTTTTCGATTGTGCATCCCTGGGCAATGCCACCAGGCACTTCTAAGCGTCTCGCCTCCGTCCCGCTTGGCTCCACCCTCTTTGCTGGGGTGTGTGCGGCGTGCCCAGCCCTACGCTGGACTCTGAAAGAGGAGGGATGGAAGAGGACAGACCCTGCCCTCAGGGGCTCGCAATCCAGAGGAGGACAGGTACCCCATGGCAACACCCTGAGATGAAGGGCTGCCCCTGCCCGGTGAGGGACGAGGGACGAAGCCTGTGGGGCAGCGGGGGTGGGCGGGTGTCTTCCAGGTCGGCGGATGGACACTCAAGTCTCCCTCAGCGACTCAGTGGCAAAATTGGGCCCAAACCCACATCTTATGCGAAAGTACCCCCAATCCAGGGTTTTTGCTGAGACTCTGCTTCTCCTACTGATGGGTGTGGACAGATGGCAGCAGACCACTGCCGACGAGTATGCAGCCTCCGATCAGCCCAGTGGCCCCGTGAGGGGCTAAGGAATTTAGAAGGGGGCAGATGGACAAGAAACAGGGTGGCCTTGGAGCTTTTTTTCAAGCTCCTCTCCCAGGCCCAGGCGTGGACTGCCAGACCCTTGCCCGCACTCTCCCACAGTGGCCCCCAGACCAGTGGTCTTTACCAGCAGCACCTGCAGTCGGTGGCCTGGGTCCTCAGAGAGACCCTGCGGGACTCACACTCATGGCCTCGGCCACCCCAGAGCTCTCACCACCAGGCCACACTGCTGAATGTCTAGACCAGTGGTTCTCAGAGTGTAGGCCTGGGCCAGCATCACCAGCCATTCCTGGAGATGGGGGCCCCACTGCAGACCTACCGGATCTGAAACTCTGAGGAGGGCAATCGGCGTGTAGACAAGCCTTTCAGGTAATGCTGCTGAGCTCTGAGAACCACTGGTGGAAACCTCTCATCCAACCCGACCTCCGCCCTGCCAGCCAGACTCTCCAGGGAAAGGACCTACTGATCTCTAGCCTTAACAAAACAAAAAACAAAAACCCAGAGATTTAGACTGCACCCCCGGCTGATTCTGATGCCCAACCATAGTAGAAAACTATTCTGGAACCCAGGAGCGCCAGGCCCTCAGAATAGCTGATGTGGCTTTGAGGCAGACACTTGTACCTATCTTAGTCCCAAATCCCATGAGGATCCCACCTAAATCCCTCTGAGCCCTCTTTAGCCTCTGGAAACCTTCAGACCAGGGACTGGATTTAACAAAACTGTCTGCCCTGAGCACCTTCCTCCCCCAGTCTCCCCATCCTTCCTATCACCTCCCCTTAAACCAGTGTCTTAAACCAGTAACAAAACACCGTGGGCTGGGTGGCTTAAACAAAGAAATGAATCTCTCACAGTCCTGGAGGCTGGAAGTCCGAGATCAGGGGCCAGTGTGGTCGAGTTGGAGTGGGAGCTCTTCCTGGCCTGCAGGCGGCCACTTTCTCACTATGAGCTCATACGGCCTTCCTCGGAGTGTGGGAGAGAGAAAGATCTCTCTTCCCCTTCTTACAAGGCGACCAGTCCTATCGGATCAGACCTCGTGCTCATGACTTCATTTAATTCTATCTTCTGAAAGCCCTCTCTTCAAATGCAATCATGTTGGGTGGGGGTCAGGGCTTCGGCGTGTAAATTTGGGGGCACACAGACATGCATATAGCAACCAGATCAAACCAGTCCGTTTCCTGCCCTGACATCTTCATGGCTTTTCAAGAATTCCGAAAGTACTAGGACGCCTGGGTGGCTCAGTCGGTTAAGCATCAGCCTTCGGCTCAGGTCACCGATCCCCGGGTCCTGGGATCGAGCCCCGCATCGGTCTCCCTGCTCAGCGGGGAGCCTGCTTTTCCCTCTGCCTGCAGCTCCCCCTGCTTGTGCTCGCTGTCTCTCTGACAAATAAAATTTAAAAAAAAAAAAAGAATTCCAAAGGTATCAGCCTTTAACAGAAAACCACTCCAGAACCCCTAGGAATAACTCTCAGCCCCTAGGAATGACTCTCAGAGGAGGGAGTTCCAAGCTGGGAAAGAACGTGTGGTGGGAGGGAGGGATCTTTGTGACAGAGCCAGCCCACCCCTGCCCCTTGAGGACCCAAGTCCCAGGCTCCTTCCCTGGGCAAACCCAGCGCTTTGACACCTGCCTCGTGCCCTCCGGTCAAGTTCTGCCTGCAGTTCGCACGCTGGACTGGGGGTGGGCGCTACCTTTGGAGCAAACTCGTTTCTTGGTCTGGGCCTCAGTACCTGCACCCTTAGGGGCCCACATGGCTGTCCCTCAGAAGCACAAGGAAGCCTGTTAAGAATTCAGATCCCCAGGCCCCGCCCCCGAACATTCTGGCTCAGTGGGTACAAGACTGGCCCAAGGAACCTGTATTGTTACCAAGTATCCTCCCCACTACCGGGTGATTGTAGTGCAGCTGGGTCCTTGGGGGTCCCCCAGACCTGGCCACCCGGTGGGGGGGGGGGGTCCCTGCAGCCCCGCCCCTCCAGGAGTCCTTTTTGGAAGCGCTTCATCCCACCGGCCCTGGGATCCCCCCTCCATGACCCTGTCTCCTCTCTCCCTACAGCGCAGCCCCAGCCGAGGCCCAGACCTTCAGCCTGAAGCACTCAGAGCGCGTGAGGGTGGAGGTGGTGCGTGACGGGCAGGCCGAGGAGGTGGCCACCAACGGCAAACAGCGCTGGCTTCTGTCGCCCAGCACCACGCTGCGGGTCACCATGAGCCAGGCGAGCGCCGAGGCCAGCAGTGACAAGGTACCCCGGCTGGGGAGGTCCTCGGAGGGCGGTGGGAACCCGGGGCCAAGCGAGAGCAGCGCCATCCAACACAAACAGAATTCGAGCCACACTTGTCATTGCCACGTTCCTAGTGGCCACACTCAAAGAACAGAAAGAGACAGGTGGACTCCATTTTAGTAGTGTATTTTCCTTAACTCCATAGATCACCGTATTATTACTCTGACATGATGCCAACATAAAAAAAAAAATTCATGAGCTAGCGTACGTTCTTTTTCATACCAAGTCTCTGTCACACTTAGAGCACATCTCAGATCAGATTTGCCACGTGCATGTGCGCAGGACACACCCGTGGCTGGTGGCTGCTGGACTGGAGGCAAGCTCAAGGCCAGACCGTGGAATGATGGCTTCGTGGAAGGTTAAAGCTGTGGGCTGCTGAGTGATATACTAGAATCACTGGAAGTTACAGCCCCAAACATCCTTGGCCTCCTCGTGTATTAAATGGGGTGCCGAGTACCCATGCAGCAGGGCGATTTGCCCAAGTGATGAAGCTGAGACCAGACGTCTCTTCGCTGGCTTCTCTAGTTATGAACCTCCCCATGCGCCCCGTGGAGTGATGGCACTGGGCATTATCCAAAGAAAACAACCTCAGCCCCGCCCCCTGGTGGTTTAGCAGGAGCGAGTCATACACCATGGCAGATGAGGGGGGGCCGGGGCAGGGGGCAGGCAGCAGAATGCACCGGGGGTCATAGGTAAGCAGTCAGCACCCTGCATGCCCTCTGAGAGGAGGGGAGCCCCCTATCTGTTGGATAATTTGAAAGAAGCAGCCCACCAACCCAGGAATGCTTCCTGGAGGAGGGGGTTTGGATGTTTGGGGAGAATTGGCTTGACAGGCTGTGAGAGGTGAGTCAGGGAGGTGGTCACTGTAGATTTCCCCACCTGCGATCTGTGATCTCTGCTCTTCTCTCCCTCCCAATGCACCCCTCCCTGCCAAGGTCACCGTCAACTACTACGAGGAGGAGGGGAATATGCCCATTGACCAGGCTGGGCTCTTCCTCACGGCCATTGGTAAGTTGGTGTGGCTGTGGCCTGGGTGCTTTCCTCCCCAGGGTCTGACGCTGCTGCCCTTCTCAGCAGCACTTGGCCTGTTTCCCACACTGCAGACCTGGCACTCGGAGCTTCCTCTGAATAATGCAGAACTGAGAAGTGGTGCCACACATGCCCAGATCCTTCTGTCCCGGGGTGAGGGCTGTCCTGCAGGAGGAGGCATAGCCTGGTCTGCCAGCACCTCGCCCCCAGGGTCAGCATCCCCACCCCAGGCTCTGTGGGCCACTGAGAAGAGCAAAGTCTGTTCCTCCCCACCTCTCCCCTGCAGCCTGGAGAAGAGCTTGCCTCTCATAGCATGTCCCTGACAGTCCCAGCTACCCGTTTGCCCTCCCTTGACCCTGCCCTGGGAACACAGAGAGGAACTCCACCTAGTGCCAGCCTTTCATTTGGCATTGAGGACAGGGAGGCTCAGAGAGGTTAGGGAACTTGTTCAAAGTCACACAGCAACTCCCTGGCAGGTTGGGTCCAGGGCTCAGGATGGTTCCCCTCCCGGGGTCTTCCCATCTGCACAGCACTCCCCTGCCTGGGTGCCGGGGCTCATGGGGTGTGGTCTTCTTCAGCCACTCGACTCTCCTGCAGGTGAGGTGTTACTTTTATATCTTCTTTTTCATTTTAATTACATAATGTTTAAGCCAGGAGGACAGGTCAGGGGGTCGTTCTGTCTGTCCAGCCTTAATTTAGCATTGATAGAGCTGCCACATGGCAGGGAGAGAGAACTATCAGCTATTGAGAATGTCTTCCATTTATTCACCACCTACTCTGGGTGCTTCGAGGAGGAGAAGGAGAAACGCCTGACCTTTCTTGAGCAACAACCGTGTGTCGAGCTCCAATCCTTTACTGTCACAATCTCAATCCACTCTTCCAGCTATTCCCAGGGTAGACAAGGGGTCTCAGAACTTACCCCAGAAAACAACTAATTCCCACATCAGCTTCTCCTCCTCCAGCCGCCAAAGTAGGCTCCCCAGCAATGCTCCTCCTGTTTTCTGGTCACCCTGACCCTCTTTCTGCACCGGGGGAGTGCCCAGCCTCGGGGTGGGGTCCTCGGGACACCCTCAGGGGGCCCTGGGAGAGGCACGAAAGCCTCCCGAGTTGCAGTGGAGGGCTGGCCCGCACCTCACATGCACACACGGCCGCCGGGGCGTCTCAGATGACCGGCCCTGAGGAAACCTAATCCCACCGAGACGGGGACACCTGAGGACATAAGCAGGAAGGGCAGTGGCCTAAGGCCTGTCCAGTGAGGATGGTCCCAGAGGGCTGACTCCACCATGAGCGAGACTTCCCCCAAAGCCAGGCAGACAGGATAGATGGCAAAACGACACCCCATAAGGAGGCAGGACTGGAAACCCCCCCTGGTCTGAAGGACTGTGGAGCTTGTGCTCGAGGGAGCAGCAGGGCTGAGACCCCCCAGAAGACACTAACTACGCTTCCAGATATTCAGGTTCCATGGACCAGTAAAATGCCCACCCCACCCCCCAATAGTAAGCCTGACAATGTTGATGCTTGGCCAAAAAGAAAAAAATATTAATAAAATAATTTGCCAACAACTATCACCATCATTCTAACATTTTCGCACCTAAAAAGTAGGCAGAGGAATCATTCCAGAATAAAAGACAGTCATTTATGTTGCAGAAATAAACCTCACCCACTGAACTTACATTTCCTGTTCCACCAGAGACCCTGGTGGAAATTGGTTCCTCTTAGGGTCCACTGGTCTGTCTGACCCTCTGGGTCTTGTCTTCCTCAGGCATCTATCCCAGGGGCCCTGAGCCCGACGTCCTGAGTATTCACCACCCCTTCATAGGGAGGGCACCTCAGAAGCAGGAACACCCCGAAAGTTCTGGGATGGTGGGGCTGCCCCCCCAGGGACATATCAGAGTCCATCAAACCCTAGTTCTGCCCTGAGCCCACCCTGAGCAGAAACAGCCCTGGCTGCAGGGTAGACATAAATTAGTCCAAGTTCTGGTTCTGCCCCTCCAGCCACATTGTGACCGTCACCGCCCTGAGCCCCAGGTTCCTCATCTGCACAGAGGGTTTCACTGCGCCCTCGTGCACAGTGCTCACAGGGATCCGATGGGAGGCTGTGTGCAAGGGGTAGATGCTAAGTCAATACATGTTCTTCTCTCCCTTCTGCTTGGGGTAGCCACATTTTTCCTCTGCCTGGGCCGTATTGTCCCTCGGTCTTGCTCCTGGGATTTGGAAACAAACCCATGGTGCCCTTGGCCAAACCAGGCCCTGGGGCTTGGCTCCCAGTCCTGCCAAGGACGTGCTGTGTGACTTCACCAAGCAGCCCACCCCTCAGGACCTCACTTTCTCCCAGCTGTAAGATGAAGGCTTCGCGCCTGTTGGTCCCTCAGGGCCTTCAAGACTCCAGGTAGGGCTGAGTTGCAAAGCCCTTCCTGTGAAGGGGACTGTGGGAGGGGAGGACTGGGAGAGGGAAGAATGGTCTCACCCTCTTGGCTGCGGTCCTGGCAGCAGGAGCAGGGCATGAGCCTTGAGAATTTTTAGCCTCATCCTAAGGACCTTATTTCTTGTGCCCCCTCCCCAGGGCCTACGATAATTGCCCTAGTTGGCTGTGGGGGAGAAAGTCCTTCCTCCCACGACATCCCAAGCTGCCCAGTTACATAAGAAGGGTCGGCACCCTGCCACTGGAGGCCAGCGGCCTGCCAAAATGCTTATGCCTCTGTGTCAAGCCTGAAGCCTCGGTGTCTAGATTCTCAGGGCAGACTACCTTGAACTCAATCCCAGTGACATTTCCCATAAATCTGCCCCACACCCCAGGTGCCACCTGATGCCGTGGGGCTATTCTGGGGAGCTGAGGTAGGATTCCGAGCCTCTGGGAAATGTCATCTGGAGCCCAGATGCCCCAAAACAGATGTCCTCACCCTCCTTCCCTGTGGGGATGACAGAGGGCAGAGCTCTGGGTGGGTCATGACTGACGGCCCTGTTCTCTGTCCCTACAAGGATCATCCCGTTGAAATCTAGTTAAATTGAACATTAGAGGGAACTTTGAAGGGGAGAAGCCCTGGAGGTTGGGAGATGGGTGATAAGAGAGCCCGATGACATAATGTCTGAATTTTATAACAGGAAGTCAGTGAAACTTGTCTGAAGTTAATAAATCAAGGAAGAGCACTAAGCATATGACTTAGTATTATGGAGATTGCCTCAAGCAGGTGAGAGGATGGGATGGACAGGAAACTGCTATTTTTTAGAAGCTGTTTGGTGCTATTTGAGGTTTGTTTGGTTTTTTGTGGGGGGGGGTTGCATTTTGTGCAAATATTACATCGATAAAATTTTTATTTTTTTAATTTTCTTAAAGATTTTATTTGGGCGCCTGGGTGGCTCAGTTGGTTAAGCGACTGCCTTCGGCTCAGGTCATGATCCTGGAGTCCCGGGATCGAGTCCCGCATCAGGCTCCCTGCTCAGTGGGGAGTCTGCTTCTCCCTCTGACCCTACCCCCTCTCGTGCACTCTCACTCTCTCTCTCTCAAATAAATAAATGGAATCTTTAAAAAATAAAAATAAAAATAAATAATAAAGATTTTATTTATCTATTTGAGAGAGAGAGAGTGAGCGAGAGAGAGAGAGCACGAGCAGGGAGGAGGGGCAGAGGGAGAGGGAGAAGAAGGCTCCTTGCCTAGCAGGGAATCTGACGTGGGGCTCGATCCCAGGACCCTAGGATCATGACCCGAGCTGAAGGCAGATGCCCAACAACTGAGCCACCAGAGCGAGCGCCCCTACATCAATAAAATTTTTAAACTTAAGGAATTTATCATGAAGTAAAGCACAGTTAAGGGCTTCATGATGTCTCTCCTGTGACCCACTGTGTTCATGGACCCTCCAACAGCCGTGGTGTGGTGCCACCTTGACCTAGGGGCGAAAGTCCCAAGGCTGCCAGCGTTGGGATATGGCCGGCTCCTCTGGGAATGGCCTTAAGGGGAGTAAGTCTTGGGTCTTTGAAAGCGGCCTTAGGTCTTAGAAACAGCCCAAGGCGGAGATCAACCTGAGTCAGTGGAGAGGAAACAGGCCAAGTTCAGCAGTCTGGAGTCAGAGGCCCAAGTGGGATGCCTGGCTCTGCACTCTCTGGGGACTTTGTGGTCACTTCCCTGCAGGGTGCCTTGGTCTCATCTGTATGGTGAGGGTGGCTGGGTGGGTGATAACTCTCCCTGTTGGTGTGATTGAGGGGAGAACATGGAAGGGGAGGCGCTCCGCCTCCAGCAAAGGGAACTGCACACACAGAAGAGATTGTTATCTGGAGAAGTAAAGACAGGTTCCTTAGGGAGCCCAGGTCTGTGGCTGGTTCCCAGGGAGGAGCTTCAGGAAGCCAACCTCCCTGAAAGGCAACATTCCCTGAAAGGGAGTGTCCAGTTGGAAAGTTCATGAAGGTCTGGAAGCCAAAGTCAATACTGTTCCTCCATCTGAGGCTTCAGTCTCTTTAACAGCAGCTGGTGGTACTTGCTTCCTCACTTTGTCCCTGGAATCCTTACCCTGCACCAGGCTCCAGGTTATCGGCCCAGTTTGCTGACAGGTGACGTCTCTGAGGCTGGGTTTGCTCACCTCTACAGTGGCAACAATAATATTTATGTCATAGGACTGGGGACTCCAGGGCAGGCAGTGTGCCCCGAATGCCCACCACCGGGTCCCCATGCCTCGTAGAGCGCCTGGAACACAGAGGATGCTCAGTGGTGATTTGCTGAGCAGATGAGATCAATGGGAGGAGCTTATCTAATCATGCATGCCCTGTGGTACCCGACTGACAGCTGGGCTGCAGAGGCTGGGACACTGGGGTGCTGTCTCTCCCAAGGACCAAGCGCCCTGAGAGTTTCCCCCATCCTGCCTCCTTCTAGACCCAGAAAGGCCACATGCAGGGAATGGGGCTGTGAGCAAGGAGAGGACTTGAGTATTATCCCCAGGGTGAGCCACCTCAGGGAGGGTGACATCAGCGGCCCTTCCTGTGCCAGAACCCTCCTCCCCACCCAATCCAGGGAGAGAGCAGGCCTGCCAAGGGAACAGGCCAGGAATGCATTCACTCCCACCCAGCTCCCGCCTCTGTCCAAGTCATGCTCCGCGTGAGGCCAAGCCCACGGAGCAGCCCCAAGACCTGGACTCGGCTCATCCCATTGTGTGACACTCCCATCACCTTGGGACAACCCCCCTGCCCTGCCCTGCCCTGTTAGTCTCTAACTCAGGGCCATTTGGCCTCCCAAGGGACATTCGGCAATATCTGGTGACGTTTTGGTTGTCGCAACTGAGGGATGTTACTGGCATCTGGCAGGGAGAGGCCAGGGATAATGTTAAACATCCTCCAAAGCAGGTAGGGAAACTAGGGCTCAGAGAGGCTGTCCAACCTGCCCAAAGTCACACAGCTTGTAAGCAGAAAACCAGGGTTCGAACCCAGCACTGTCTAACACTAAATCTTGGGCTCCTTTTACCGCCCCACAGTTTCCATGAGGCCGGTCCCCAGGACAGGCCTAGGGATACCAAACACCCCTTCCCCAAGAGGAAGAATAAGCAGAGACCCCAGCCTGGATCCTCTATCTGACAGCCTGGCTTTCTTGGGCACCCTCAGATCGAGACAGGTTGGAGACCCAGCTTCCCACCCAAAGTAAAACCCTGGTGGGAGGCAGGAATTCTAGAAGAGATCACGCACAAATGCATGTGGGCACACCACCAGGACAGACTGAGAAAGGCGGGCAGGAACTCCTATGAGAGTTTTCCAAACATGAGCTTCAGCTTCAGGTCAGGCCAAACGCACCGTGTGGGGCACATGACTTGGCGTCTCTGAGCCAAGGCTCCTGGATCTTTCCAGTGAGGCTCATCCCACGCACCACCCAGAACTGCCTGCAGAACCATGAAGTGTGGCGGGCGGGGGGGGGGGAGTCCTCTGCCCTACCTGCTAGCACCTCTCCAGTCTGTCAGGTGTCCGCTTACGTCCTCCATCAGGTGGCGGGAGGTTGGGGCAGGGGACTGCATAAGATGGCAGCAAGGCCCACCCCTTCCAGGGACCAAGCGAACGTGTGAGCTGCACCCTAATCACACAGGGCTTCCTCCCGGCCCCCAGCCCCCCCCTCCCCCCCCCGCCCCGGTCTGGCAGGCTCCACAACTCACCTGTGTGTCTGTCCCCAGAGATCTCCCTGGATGTGGATGCCGACCGGGACGGCGTGGTGGAGAAGAACAACCCAAGAAAGGTACTGAGCTACCAGGGCACACGGCCCTGGACTAGGGAGCTCCCGGGGAGCAGAGCCCCAGGATGGATGCTGCAGGCAGCCATGGTCCTCCCCACAAGCACAGACAGCTCTCCTTTTACAGATAAGGAGACTGAGGCCCACCGAGGAACCAAGCACCTTATAGCAACAGCTGCAAAGCGCCTTCCGCAGGCGGATCCCCCATCCACAGGGTGGGACGCCCAGTTCGCAGAGCTGTTGAAAAACGTCCTGCCGCAGAGGAGGCATTTGCTCTTATTACTTTGCCTTTTTTTTTTTTTAATGTTAAAACTGAATGAGGGGGACCATCAGGAGCAGAAGGCTGCATGAATGATTCTCAGTTCGAGGCATGTTATTTTTAAGGGTGCACCCACGCCCCCTCTCCTGTTTTATTCATTCATTCATCATTGCTTCTTCGGTTTATCTACTCATTAATGTATTCCCTCCTCTCCTGCATTTCACGCTCCCATTTTGCTTCCCTACAAAGGACCATCCTAATGGGTTCAGTGTTCCTTTCTGTTCTCACGGTTCTTGCAAAACACGCAGTGTGGTTGCTGGACGTGGATCTGCAGCTTGCGTAGACAGCATTGTGTTCTCTGTCTCAATCGGCTGTGTACTTTGCCCTCCAGGCGGGTTTTAAGCTCCAGTGCTTTTGCTGTGTACATGCAGAGGTGCTTCTGTGTTCCATTTCCTGGCCTTCTATATCGTTCACATTGGTTGTTGCCACTGGCTTATGTTTCTTTCATAATAACAACCTAAACCCTGCTTTAAATGACATGTAGATGGCTACTTGAGAAAGTTAAATGAACACAGCCCAGAGAGAAGCCTGGGTCCTAGCAGCCAGCCCCGGACTCTCTGTACCAGGGACGTGGGGCCTCAGGCCTACTGGGGAGCCCCTTCTCCCCGGCTCCTCCGTGGGGCTCTGCCTTCTGGAGGCCACCGGCAGCAAGGAGACGCCGAGTCTGTGTCTGTGGCCAAGCCACATGACAGTAGACCCCACGGAGGCCTCAGCGGCACCCAGCCTCCCCCGAGCAACTCGGCAGCCTTGGTGAAGTCACACAATCCCTGTGGGCCTGAACTTTCTCAGACTCTCTCTATCTGGGCCTGTGGAGTTTCATCTGCTCTCTCTACTTGTCGCATATGTATTTGTTGATATTCCAGAACTGGTCAGGCCCTGGGGCTGCAGAAGGAAAGAGAGGAAGTCAGCTGCTGCCCTCAGGGAGCCCACGGTCCAGGGCAGGGGGTGGAGGGGGGGGACCACATTAAACAGAGTGACATGGGTGACCATCTCATCACAATTGTCCCAAGTTCGCCCCCAAAAAGAACATGTACGGTGACTTAAATGTAACCCCAGGGCAGCCGCTCAGGGCTGGAGACTCAGAAAGGCTTCCGGGAAGAAGGGATGGTCATGCTGTGACCACAGGAGGAATGGGGATGGCCAGGTGAGGGGAGATGGGACAGCGCCGGGAGCATGGGACCTGGGAGGGCAGAGAGCCGGGAATCTGCTTGGGGGGGTGGCGCAGAGCGAGCCAGCTGGTGGGGAAGACGGATGGAGGGAGAGCGGGCCGGTCTTACCCGGCCTTGCAGCTTGCAGTCAGGGATTGGGGCTTTATCCTAAGTCAACAGGGAGCCCCGGACAGGGCTTAAAGCAGGAAAGCAACATGATCTGGTTGGAGCTCGTTCTATTATGGCCCTGGCTGCAGCAGAAGAGTGGATCGCCTTGCAGGTCCCATTTGGAGCACTCAGCATGTCTGGAAACAGCTGGGTGTCCGTCCATCCAGGTGTCTCCCCCTGATCCCCTCTGGGGACTCCAGAACCTGTTGTAGAATGCGTGCCTGCTCATTCCTCTGGCTGCCCTCCGTCTCCCTGCCCCCACCCATTCCAGGTACAGGCACACCAGGCTTGAGGTTCATAAATGCCCAGTTTTCCAATCTCTGTGTCCCTCTCTGCCCCCATCCCCCTCCTGAGCTTGTCTCTGGTGCCTACACTGAGCCTCTCTGGGCATCAGATGTGGGGTTCACATTTGCCAAGTCACCCCTGCCCCGATGCGTGGTGGCTGCTCTTTGTTCTCATCCTGGGGCTGTCTCTTTGGTGTCCTGTGGGGTCTGCAGTGGAGCTGGGAATCAGCCAGAAGGTAGACAAGAAGGCGCTGACCCCTCTCCCTGACATTGCAGGCATCCTGGACCTGGGGCCCTGAGGGCCAGGGGGCCATCCTGCTGGTGAACTGTGACCGAGACACGCCCTGGCTGCCCAAGGAGGACTTGAACGATGAGAAGGTCTACAGCAAGGAAGGTGCCAGCAGGACCCACCTTTAGGGTGGGGGGCGGGGAGGAGCAATGGAAACACCCATGCTCCGTTGTGGGCTGGGCCAAGACTGAGGCGGGAGTGACCTTCGGTCTCCTAGGGATGGTGGACTGAAATATCCACTCTTGGGGCACTGGGGTGGCTCAGTCAGTTAAGCATCCAACTCTCGATTTTGGCTCAGGTCATGGTCTCGGGGTTGTGAGATCAAGCCCTGTGTCGGGCTCTTCACTGGGTGTGGAGCTTGCTTAAGATTCTCTCCCTCTCCCTCTGCACATCCCAGCTCGGCTCTCTCTGAAAAAAAAGAAAAAAAAAAATCTACTCTTGCTAAAATACAGAAGATAAAACTATTAATACAGTTCAATTGGAACCATGTTTTGTAACAGGAATTACACCTACACAAACACATAGGGAAAGGACTGGAAGGAAATTCCCAAAAAATTACAGGAGGTCATGGTCTCAGAGAAGACAATCAGTTTTTATGCTTTTCTACAGTTCCCACAATACGTATTGTGGGGTTTTCTGTCCCAATTGGAAAAGTAACGATTATTCCTGAGCCCACATTGCAGCTGCATGTCTCTTAATTCTAACCTCCTCTGCATCCCCCCCTCCCCAGACCTCAAGGACATGTCCCAGATGATCCTGCGGACCAAAGGCCCTGACCGCCTCCCTGCCGGCTACGAGATAGTTCTCTACATTTCCATGGCCGACTCGGACAAAGTGGGCGTGTTCTACGTGGAGAGTGAGTGACCCCAGTGCAGCCCTTCTGGAAGTTTCTATCTATTTGGTGCCCACTGAGCTAACCTCCCCGGGGCCCAGTTCTGCCCTCCACATTCCCCAGAGTCCCCCCTCAGCAGCTATGAACCCTGCAGGTGCAGGTGACTGGAGAGGGCCAGGACGCACCTCTTAGTAATGGTCACTGGCAGCACTGTTGTCCCTTGAAGTCAGGAGGCCCCAGGGATAGGCCTCTACTCCCTCAAAGGAGTTGGTAGTGACTTGAGTTTATGTACAACCCAGAGCTCCTTCTTCCCCCATGAAGCAGGGGAGGAAGGGCTTTTGAGGTCCACATAAATACATGTTGAGCACCCCCGTGCCAGGCGCTGTTCTCAGTGCTGGGGTCCCCTGCAATGAACTCTGCAATCACACCCCACCCGGAGAGAGGTGATGGTCTAGGGAGGGAGACATGATAAGGAGCACAATGGGAGAAAATGACACCCACCAAGTACGAGGGACTTTCAGGGGCAGAGGTGAGGCATCGCTGGCCCCGGGCGGTCCGGAAAGGCCTCTCTGAGCAGGTGACGTTTGAGCTGAGGCCCAAATCCACAGTGAGAAGGAACCAGCCATTCATGAGCTGAGGGAAGAGTGTTCAAAGCAGAGGGAACAGCACGCACAAAGCAGAGAGGAGTGGACCAGCCTCGAACGTTAGAGGAGCAAAAGGGGGAGATGAGAGGTGGGGGACGTGTTGGAGTCAAGGTCAGTGAGCTGGGCAGGGGCCAGGGCATGCAGAGCGGGCTTGGATTTTATTCTGAGAGCAGTGGAAAGCCATTAGAGGGTTTTAAGCAAGAGACTGTCAAGATCTGATTTATGTATCAAAAAACTCTCTCTCAGCAAAATAGTTAGCTTTGCAATTTGCCATGATGTGGGGTGGGGCTTCCCTGTGCGCCCAGCTGTCTGGGGGGCCCAGGATCTCTGGCATCCCTCTGGGGAAAGGCCCGCTAGAATCAGGACAGTCGCCATGAGGAGCTGGTCATGAGGGCCCTGGACCCTCACCGCAGGGAGTGATTTAGCCCGGACAGCAGTGGACAGCTACCACCCAAGGCCAGTCCTCCTGATCCACCCTGGGCCCTGGCAGTGACCTCCCACAGGCTGGAATGTCCCCAGAGTCAGGTGGGCTGTGCTGCCCCAGGGGGCCGGAGCTGTTGATGTTTATCCCGTCCAGCCCAAGGTAACTGCAGTGGATGGGGCTGCCGGCGGGGCAGGCGGGACTGGTACATCAGAACCTCCACCTGCTCCTCTCGTCTGTGGCATTGAACTGGGACATGCGACATGTTGCTAATAGGGACACCTGGATGTTATCTAGAGGGTTCTGTTCATTAATGGGAGTGGATTGCCCTCCGGCCCTGTAATCGCATCCCTGCCTCTCACTTGCCATCCGAGATGGGCCCTGAGCAGACAAACACCTTGAGACGCTGCCACTCCCCAGTCTGCCTTATCTGGGCTGTTGTCCTGCGGGGCTCGGGGCGCAGGAGCCGGCCCTTGGAATGCTCTCTATAGATGGCACTTATTGCTTTGGCTGGGATTATTCTGATGATTATGAATTACAATCCTTGCAATAGACAGAAGTCCCCCGTGCTGTTAAGAAGACACAGGTGTCTGGGTTCCAGCCTCAGATTCTGCCCCAGGATCCCAAAGTCGGGGCCTGACCTTTTCCTATAACAAGACAGTGACCAGCTTGTCCTAGTTTCCCCAGGACCTCCCTGGTTTTCACACTGAAAATCCCCCATCCTGGGAAAACCCTCAGTCCCGGGCAAACCAGGACGGTTGGTCACACCATCAAGGAGTCTGCTTGGGAAGTGGAATGGCTCCAAGGCGACCAGAAGGGTTATGCCAAACCATAAACCATGGGGCCAAAAAGAGGTCAGGGTGGCTGGCAGGCCCAGCTCGGGGCATGTGGGCCGCTCAGTAGAAGGGCATTGCTGGCTCCTGCAGGGAGAGCTGGCCACTGAGCTGGGGGCAGGGGAAGGAGGCTGCTTGGGACAATGGCTGCATTGTTCCCACCACGGAATCAATCCGCCTTGAGCCCAAGCCCCAGAAAGAGAGACACGTGTAAATCGCAGGCCACAAGAGGGAGAAAATTACACTCAGGGGCGCCTGGGTGGCTCAGTCATTAAGCGTCTGCCTTCGGCTCAGGCCATGATCCCGGGGTCCTGGGATCGAGCCCCGCATCGAGCTCCCTGCTCAGTGGGGAGCCTGCTTCTCCCTCTCCCACTCCCCCTGCTTGTGTTGTCTCTCTCTGTCAAATAAATAAATAAAATCTTCAAAAAAAGAAAAGAAAATTACATGCAGATGAGCAAGAACGTGTCCTTCCACCTGACCCAGCTTCCTGGCCAGACCCCTTCCCTCCCCAGGCCCGGGTGGAATGCCCAGCTTCCTGGGGAAGCTTTGGAGATCTCTGCAAAGACAAGTCAGCTTCTAGGCCTGAGATCTCTCCCCTGAGCCTCAGCTCAAGCGTAGCCTGAATGCCTGGAAGAGAACTTTTTAATTCTGCAGATCCATCTGGATTTATTTAGCAATTAGGATCTCCTGAGGGTGCACCCTGTTGTTTCTGAGTGAGAAGGACTTCACCTTCTGTGTCAGCTCCTTGGCACATCCAGGGTATCAGTCTGTCTGCCTCATTTCTTGGGCCCATCTAAGGGAAGGTGAGGTGAGGTATTATTTCTTTGCCTTCTGTTCATAAGCCGTTCAACACAAAGGCCATAAGTTTTGCAGAAAGGGACGTGCCAACTCATTCACGGGCTCTCGTAATACTGATACCTACGGGTCCCAGCTGTGTTAATGATGGTTACCCATGGTTACCGGGTTTCCCTAAGTTACTGATGCTGTGTCATTTTATCTTGCAATGACCTTGTGGCCTAGGTGTTATTATCCCCATTTAACAAACGGGTAAACTGAGGCTCAGGAAGGTTAAGTGAATTCCCTGAGGTTTTGCTGCTTGTAAAGCCAGAACGGTATTGGAACCCAGGTCTCTCTGACTCTGGAAGTCATAACCACTAAGGTAACGTGCCCTCAACAAGACGTATAACCAGGGTCCAGTTGAGCACGTTGTCCTTCACGAGGAGCTGTCTGGCGCCCGGGCTTCGGAGGCTCCTCTATTTAATTTGCCAGTTTTAATCATGCACCCTATTTGTACGAGGACTGATCCGCGGGTGACTAGTCATTAACCCTTACCATTGTTGTTGACAATAAGTACTAAGCCGAGCCTGATTCTGCCCTTCCAGCTCTGCAGGGCATAAAGAAACTCCTTCTGGAACTGCATACTGTCCTCCCTCCATGCCTTTTGGCAATGCAAGTATCTCCTCTCCTCACTGCATCCCACCTCTGCCACCCCGAAGTGCATCTCAAAGTCTCCCTTCCTCTGCTCACATGCTCCCCACCTTGCCTCCCTTTCCCCCACTCCCCACCCCAGGAACCTGCCCGTAGCTCTCTCCCATGTTACGCACTTCCCACATCGGCATTATCTTATCATCGGCTGAGCACTGCTCTCCGACAGAAATATAGCATCTTGACCATTTCTTTTTTTTAAAGATTTTATTTATTTACTTGACAGAGAGAGACACAGCGAGAGAGGGAACACAAGCAGGGGGAGTGGGAGAGGGAGAAGCAGGCTTCCCACCGAGCAGAGATCCCGATGCGGGGCTCGATCCCAGGACCCTGGGATCATGACCTGAGCCGAAGGCAGGCGCTTAATGACTGAGCCACCCAGGCGACCTCACTGAGGTTTTGATTTGGATTTCCCTGATGCCGAGTGATGTTGAGCACTTTTTCATGTGTCTGTTGGCCATTTGGATGTCTTCTTTGCAGAAATGTCTGTTCATGTCTTCTGCCCATTTCTTGATTGGATTAGTTGTTCTTTGGGTGTTGTTTGATAAGTTTTTTTTTTTTAAGATTTTATTTATTTATTTATTTATTTGACAGAGAGAGACACAGCGAGAGCAGGAACACAAGCAGGGGGAGTGGGAGAGGGAGAAGCAGGCTCCCTGCAGAGCAGGGAGCCCGATGCGGGGCTCGATCCCAGGACCCCGGGACCATGACCTGAGCCGAAGGCAGGCGCTTAACGACTGAGCCACCCAGGCGCCCCGCATCTTGACCATTTCTATCCGCTACCACCACCACCACCCCAGAGGTTGCCCATGCTGGGAACAGAGTAGTAATTCTGCTCTGGCCTGAAAATTCTCCCATAGGGAGTGGCGTGGAAGCTATGGGTTCATTAGGTAGACATTTACTAAACACGACCTCTGCAACATTGGCACTGGGTCCGGCCAGGCCTGTCTCTGCCCTCAGGTGACAGTCTCTTGGGGCCAACGACTAAACACTGAGCTCATACCCACTCAGAAGGGCTGTGATGGGCAAGGATGGAGGCTACAGAAGCTCCACACAGAGTCCGTGGCTTGGTCTCTGGGCGTCACTCCCAGAAGGGACCCAAATCAAGGCCTGGAAGGAAAGGAAATATTCCCAGCGGAGGGAACAGCACTGGAAAGAGTTGGGGGACTCCAGTGGGGCAGATACACTGGGGAAACCTGCCTTTCCTTCCCGCCACGAGACGGTACAGCCAGAGATCATGCGCGGGGCTGTATGCCAATGTGGCTTCCGTTATACGGACAGGAATTTGGGGTATAAATGGGCACCGTGGTGTTTTGTGTGTGGAAGGGGAGGGGAGCTTGAGTTTCAGAATTGCACATGAATCTGAGCCCCAGCTTGGCCACTTGCTGGCTATACGACCTCAGCAAGCCATTTCTCCTTTTTGAGAATCGATTTCCTCGTCTGTAAAGCAGCGACGTAATATCCTTCTTCAACACCACTCGGTGCTCAGTCCTCACCGGCTATCATTTCACCCGTGCTGTCCCTGGGCGTTAGCCCATTTTATAGACGAGGAAGCCAGAAACTAGAGAGGTGGTCTGGTTTCGCCGTGCCACATGGCGAGCACACAGCAGTGCTGGGACGATGACCGGACCCTGGCCCTTCTGGTGGCATTTTCTGCTTGTGCTTTTCTCCCTGTGTCTAGAGGACAAGCTACTCGGCCATCTTGTCCCCCGCCCCACTGACATCCCCCTGGCAGGGGCGGGGGCCTGACGTGGGCCCTTCTCCCTCCAGACCCATTTTTCGGCCAGCGTTACATCCACATCCTGGGCCGGCGGAAGCTCTACCACGTGGTCAAGTACACGGGCGGCTCCGCGGAGATGTTGTTTTTTGTCGAAGGCCTGCGTTTTCCCGACGAGGGCTTCCCAGGCCTGGTCTCCATCCACGTCAGCCTGCTGGAGTACATGGCC
The DNA here is from genome assembly GCF_002201575.2 of Neomonachus schauinslandi. Lineage (NCBI taxonomy): Eukaryota > Metazoa > Chordata > Mammalia > Carnivora > Phocidae > Neomonachus > Neomonachus schauinslandi. The sequence goes on along the minus strand of NC_058406.1, from coordinate 11,825,766 downwards.
GAGGTGAGGGCTCCCAGGCCTTCCAGAGGGCCACTCTCAGGGGTCCCCACAATGCTCCACTCCCCTCAAAGCATGGGGGGGGAGGCCAAGATTGGAGATCCAGCTGCTCCGCATCGACCACCCGCACCTGTCTGCCAGGGTCCTCTGGGCTATGCTCTAGGGATCCTCCTGTTTGCTGCACTTACTCCCCGGGATGCCCTGCGGGTAAGGTTTTCTGGCATCCCCACATCTGTGCCCTGGTCTGCCCTCCTCCCTGCAGCAGTGTGGGCCTAGTTCTGAGGCACAGATCCCCAGTGGTTAGTGCAGGGAGCAAACTAGGCCACACATGTGAGATTTATCGACTACTTATATGCCCTGCTTTTCCCTCCCCGGACGGACCCTTTACCCTAACTGCGGGTTATACCAACTCTGACCACAGACTGAACCCCAAATCCCAGGCCCAAGTCATGCCCCCAGCCCTACGGCCAGACATCTCACTCACCATTCTTCTTGGTTTGGGAAACTGGACAGGAAGGAGAGCGCCTGCCCCCCTCTAGAGGAGAAGCCCCCCTCACTTAGAGTGTGTCCTGCTGACAAGGACCTCTCGTCACAAAGACTGCAGCCCCAGACTCCCACCTCTCGAGCCCACCCTGCTTTGCTCAGATATAGGGAGGGACCTGGCTGCCCTCCCCAACACAGGGTCCCCTCCCCATTGTCATTTTCAGAGTACTTTGGAGGCAGGACACAGTGGGGTCTGCAGAAGGTGAGGCTGAATCTGGCTTAGATTTATGAGAACAGGCTCTGGAGTCAGACTGCCAAGTTTCAAGCCCAGGAGACACTGGGCAGGTGAATTTACGCCCCGTGCCTCAGTTTCCCCATCTGTAAGACAAACAGCAGAAGTTTCTGCTTTCTGCGGCGGTTGTGAGCATCCAAACTGGTAAGACCTCATTCACAAAGAGCCCTCGAGTCCCTCAGAAGAAGAGAGGCAGAAAAGGCAGGACGGGACAGGGGGAGGGCTTCTGCTCCCACCTGTGCCTGGAGTAGCCTGGCCATCAGGGCCTCAGACTTGCCCCTCCAGCAGGCACCAACAGAGACTCACAAAGCAGACCCAGGCAGGAAAGGCCAGCTAAGCCCCTAGGCCTGCCTGCCCCCGTGGTCTCCGCCAAGGGCAGGTGCCCATTTCCTGTAGCTGTTCAAAGCCAACTACACAAAGGAACCCCGGAATCCACTCATTTTCCCTCAGGTTTCAGGCAAGCGTCCTGAACCTTTCCTTAAAGAACCATCTGGACATAGCAAAATTCCCCCAAGCAACATTAAAATGCTCACCTGTAGAAAAGGGCAAGGTGCCCAAAGCAGAGACAGAAGAAGGTGCAGGGCTGGCCCGGCCATCTTGCAGGCCGGTTTCAGGAAGGGGACTTTGATGGGGCAAGATCCGATAGTGGTTAAGAGTATGGGGCAGCCGCCTGACCACCTGGGTTGAAATCCAGGCTCTGCCCCTTACTAACCACGTGAAACAGGTCTGTGGCTAGAGGTCTGTGACTCAGTTTCCCTACCTGTAAAACACGGGTTATAATACTATCTACCCCCTGGGGTTGCTGTAAAGCAGAAATGAAATGGCACGTGTGGTGCTACCCCAAGGCCTAGCATACCACAAGTGCTCAATAAATGTAGTATGGTTATCGCTTTCACCCACTTTAGAAAGCAGGCATGAAAGGTACCCTGACCAGACTTTCTGATCCCCTCCCCTCTCCCACGCTCAGGAGATTCCCCTGACACCCATCTTCACGGACACCGTGATATTCCGGATTGCTCCGTGGATCATGACCCCCAACATCTTGCCTCCCGTGTCGGTGTTCGTGTGCTGGTAAGCAATGGCCAGGGCTCAGGGAGGCAGCGCAGCAGAGTGGTTAAAGCTGGGGCTTCAGGGGCAGACAGACCTGAGTTCAGAGCCTGGCTCTGTCACTTACCACCTGTGTGACCTTGAGCAACTCACTTGACCTCTCTGTGCCTCTGTTTCTCTGAAATGCTGACATCACAGAGTCACCGTGGGCATTAAATGAAGCAGGCAAAGTATCAATCCAAGGTCCTGGCACAGTTTGTGCTTTAAAAATACCAGCTATCATTCCTGGGCGCCTGGGTGGCTCAGTTGGTTAAGCGTCTGCCTTCGGCTCAGGTCATGATCCCAGGGTCCTGGGATCGAGCCCCACATCGGGCTCCCTGCTCGGCAGGAAGCCTGTTTCTCCCTCTCCCACTCCCCCTGCTTGTGTTCCTGCTCTTGCTATCTCTCTCTCTCTCTCTGTCAATTAAATAAATAAAATCTTTTTAAAAAATAGCTATCATTCCTTTTCTCATTCTTGGCCCGCACCATCTGGTTGGGAACCTCCTATGCAATGGATGTTCAGCTCATCTTATGCAGCTTTTCTTTTTTTTTTTTTTTTTTTGAGCACCTATTATGTGCTAGACAGCTGCAGCAAGATGAGAAACAAGGGAAAGGAGTCCCTGCAGATGGATGCTGGCCATGACAAGTGGGACCCTGAGGCCCTGGGCCAATCCCCTGCCTCGGGATTAGACACAGCTCTCCAAAAATCTGGGTGGGTGTGGGGAAGAGTCTCCCTTCTTGTTTTATGTGTCCATGACCTTGGCAAACACCATGAGTGGAGGAGCTTGCTTGGCCTTGGCTCCAGCAGCCTTCACAAAGGTGACTATGAACACATTTGTGGCCTCATCTGCCCAGCACAACCCAGAGGTGAAAGCTGCTTGTTGCCACCTCAGTTGGACTGGCCCTCGTCCCTCCTCACCCTTCCTCCTGTCCTCCCTCTCTTCCCCGAAATTCTCAGCATGAAGGACAATTACTTGTTCCTGAAAGAGGTGAAGAACCTGGTTGAGAAAACCAACTGTGAACTGAAGGTCTGCTTCCAGTATGTAAACCGAGGTGACCGCTGGATCCAGGTGAGGCACTGCGGGCTGGGAGGGATGTGACCCATGCCTCAGGCAAGAAGAGTTGGCTTAACATCAGTGCCCTGGCACCCAGCAGCTCCATGTATGGGAATTCTGCTGTCAGCTCATACATGTACGTGTGCACAGAGACAAATGTATAAGGCAACTCACTGCAGCATTGCTTCTTGAAGTAGCAAAAGACTGTCCCCCAGGAGAGACTGAGTAACCATATGAGGGGATAGCCTTACCATGGAGTACTATACAACAGCTAAAAAGAAGCCAACCTGGGGCGCCTGGGTGGCTCAGTCGTTAAGCGTCTGCCTTTGGCTCAGGTCATGATCCCGGGGTCCTGGGATCGAGCCCCACATCGGGCTCCCTGCTCCGCGGGAAGCCTGCTTCTCCCTCTCCCACTCCCCCTGCTTGTGTTCCCTCTCTCGCTGTGTCTCTCTGTGTCAAATAAATAAATAAAATCTTTAAAAAAAAAAAAAAAAGAAGCCAACCTAAAAATACAGAATGCACTTCAAATTAAGGTGTTACTTGCAGGAAATTGTACATAGGATGTTATTGATTATGTTTTAAGAAATGGGGTTGATAGGAGTACAAATATGCTTAGAGCATGCAGAGACTATTTGAAGAAGGCTATGTAAGAAGCCCCTGCCATCGCTTGCTAGTGAGGAGAACTAGGGAGGCTGGCTCGTCTGACGGCTCTCCTTGGTGTCCCCACAGGATGAAGTTGAGTTTGGCTACATAGAGGCCCCCCACAAAGGCTTCCCCGTGGTACTGGACTCCCCCCGAGATGGAAACCTGAAGGACTTCCCAGTGAAGCAGCTTCTGGTGAGATGCTGAGGGCCACCTTGGGGTGCGGGGTGAGGGAACGATCCTGGGGACTCTTACAGGATAGAGTGGACAGGAGACCTGGGGAAACCCTTGACAAGTTAGTCTGTTGCCCAGAGCCTCCATCTTCTCATCTGCCGAATGGGTCAGTTGGGATAGTGACCTCCGTGGTCCTTTCCTTGGAGACCTTTCTCATAGGAAAGTGTGACCACTACCCCAGGGCCTGGCATACCACAAGTGCTCAATAAATGCACTGTTGTTATCAGTATCACCCACTTTGAAAGGCAGGAGTGAAAAGCACCCTGACAAGACTTCTCGATCCCTTGGATAAAAAAATTTACTCATAGGAGAGTTTTCTCGTAGGAAATGGGAACTATGGGAAAGAGGCAGCTCCCACCCCTGCCCCACCCCCAACTTGCAGAAAAATCAGTTTCAAAGAGGAAAATTATAGTTAAGCAATTGTCGAAAATCATGGTTCCAACTTCAAAGCTCACTGAAGCTGTGGTTTTCAGTCTGTGTGTGTTTTTGAAAGCAATCTGACCCCCTGATTCTAGAAGCCGTTACCACTCCCACTGATGCCCGTAACCACTGGTGCAGTGAGGGCAGAACCCAAACCTGCCTCTTTTATCCTCACCTTCCACCTTGAACAGGCAGGGGAGGCTCAGACAGAGCACAAAGCAGAGACTGGGATAGACTGGGATAGGTCAGGGGCTTTTCCCAAGGTCACGTGCAGGGCAGCCTCTGCTTGAGTTGGAGACATTCATAGGCTCACATCTACTTCCTGAGAACCTTCCCTAACCTAGAGCCCTTACCATAGGGAGACGGTGGTAGAGCCTGGCCTTGCATCTTGTTCCACCCCTTGACCTTGGGCAAGCCACTTAACCTCTTCAAGCCTCAGTTTGCTCATCTGTAAATGGGGCTGGAAATGGTATTCCACTCGCAGGATCATTGTGAAGATTGAAGGCACCTAGAAGACGTCCTGCTGCACCTAATACAATGATCACTATTAGCCACCATTACGGTTGTCATTCCACAGCCCTGGACGTTGTCCTAGGTGAGGACTGTCCGCGTCTTCCCACACTGTGAAGGGTAGAGTCAAACCGGCCCTCAGCAGCGGTTGCCGCAGGCCTGAGAACCGAGGCCTCCCAGCTCCTGTTCTCACGTTCTTCCCAGGTCACTACCTGCCTTCAGTGTTCCAGGCTGGCCTGGTGCCAAGGTCCCGGGCTGCACTGTTCCTGGGGGCCTGGGCCAGGCCCGACTTTGTGCTGCGTGCCTGCCCGCCTGCGTGATGCCTGAAAGCCCAGCTGCCCCAGCCTCCAGCAAATCACACCTTGCCATCTGGGGCTCCCGGGCGAGAAAGCGCTAGGCTGCAGCCATCCATGTCACTGGGCACGGCTATCCCTTGAGCCTCTCCACTGGGCCAGAATAAGCCACATCTTCCCACCTCAGGGGATTTTTTAACAAGAATTTTTGTCAGACAAGCTTAGTTCCAGCCCCAGTGCAAGTTCCCAAGCAAGCACCCTACTTTTTCACCAAAAAATCCTGAAAGGAACCTTAAAATTCACAGGTCCCTGGGGTTATATTGTGTGCCAACTCTAGTTTTTTGGAGCTCTGTTCTAAGAAGGATTCTGAGGCTCTCTGTGGACTCAGTGAACAAATACGGATGGTTGGGAATGGGTTGGGATGCTCTATATGTTACGTATCTGCCATTCCTGCATGTATTGGTCAGCTTTTACTAGGTGCAGCTGCAGTAACAAACAACCCCCAAAACTTAGTGGCTGACAACAACGAAGGTCCATTTCTCGCTTGCACTCCGTGTTGCCGGTTGGTCGGTTGTCTGCAGCCCTGGTTCCTCGTGCCTTCCCCCTTCTAGAGCCCAGGCTGCAGGAACAGCCCCAGCCTGGGAAATGCCATTCTCCTAGCACAAGGAGAAGAGAACACTTTGGCAGACACACACAGAGGATCTTATGCGTCACTTCTGCTCACATTTCACTGGCCAAAGCTAGTCACATGACCGAGTCCAACACTGGGTGGGGAATTCTATTCCTTCCACTGGGAGATGCCACATACGAGCAATGGCTCAGGATGCAAAATCCTCTTCCTGTGAAGAGGGCAGCAAGTCTCTGGGAACAAGGATACAATCTACCGCCCTCCTCTGGCACCGTATCCGACACCTCTTTTACAGATGGGGAAACTGAGGGTCAGATAAATAAAGAGATGAGCAGGGGTGTCAACAGCACAAAATGAGAACTAGCCCTGAAGTCATCAAAATGTCTCTGTGTCTAGAAGCAGAGGTACATGCAAAGACCCAGTGCACACACACACTAATCCACACTTATATACTGTCATGTAGGCCCACCCTCACACCAACCTGCCCACAAACTCAGCCTCCCCGTGCCTTGCCCCTTGCTCTTCAGTGGGAATAAGAAGACCCCCTAGAAACCAAGTGCCCACAGGGCCAGACCGAAGGTGGTGAAAGAGTAGTCATCAGCGGGTGGCTGACCCGGGGCTAAGGACCTCTGGCTACAGGAGACTAATGATGGGTGTGTGCCCTCTGCCCAGGGCCCAGATTTTGGCTACGTGACCCGGGAGCCCCTCTTTGAGCCTGTCACCAGCCTTGATTCCTTTGGGAACCTGGAGGTCAGTCCACCAGTGACTGTGAACGGCAAGACATACCCCCTGGGCCGGATCCTCATCGGGAGCAGCTTTCCTCTGTAAGAGAGGCCAGGGTGGGGCTGGGGAAAGTGGGGGTGGGGAAGTTACTCTTTCTCTTTAGGAATGGCCTGGGTTGCTCACACATGGAGTGACTGGCTGGGAAAATGAACCCCTTCTGTGACTCTGAAAAGATACAGACACTCTTAGAAATAAAACCAAGTTAGCCTTTATATCTTAGTATGACTTAGGATCTAATATAAAACTAAATAAATAGCTCTTCCCAAAATGGGAGGGTATATAATGAGATTTAAACCAAGTAGGGAAGGGAGGAAGGAATCCATAGAAGGTAACCGAAAGAGGCTGAGTGGGAAGGTACCATCAAGTCCTTGGGGTGACCCATACACAAAAGAGGGCTGAGAAGACATGGCCCTGCCCCTAAGCATGAGTCCCTGGCTCCCTGGCCTGTCCACAACACCATCACTCCCTCCCCAGGTGACCCTCTTCCCAATGAAAAGGCAGATTCTTCCTTGGTCAGGACAGTCACTGAAAGAGTGAGTACTGCGGGTCCTCATTTCACAAAAGGGCTGCCAGCAACCTGCATACATGAGATCAGCCAGGATTTGGGCACCAAGTCCCTCTGAGCCACATGGGATACTCTACCTTCTGGGGGGAGGCCACTAGCCAGGCAGTGCCCGTTTGCCCACCTCCTCTCCTCCCTCCACTCAATAGCCACTCATCCATTCATCAGGTATTTCCCATGCCCCAGCCAAGTGCCAAGCCCAGTGCTAGCCATGGCATTCTAAACCTGAAACCCAGCCCCCGCCTTCAGGGAGACAGTGGAGATCACAGACATGAAACAGCAGGGAGTGGGGAGGGAGGACCATATACAGTGATAGAAAGAATGATAGGAAACCCAAAGAGGGGTCCTTAACCCCTTTGGGGAGGCCAGGGAGGGCTCCTTGGAGATAAATATTTATTGAGGGCCTTCTTTCTGCCAGGCACTGTTCTAGTCTCTAGGGATACATCAGTGAGCCAAGCAGACAAAGACCCAGCTCTTGGGAAATTTTCAATTAAGGTGGGAGGAGTACAGGAAATCAACATGGAAGCCAGCAAATGAGACCTTTCTGGATGCTAATAAGTTGCAATGAAGAAGGTAAAATAGGGTCACATGGTAAAGAATGATGGGGCAGGTGCACTTCAGCTTTTGTGGTTTTAAGGAAATGACTTGGGAATCGAGGCTTGAATGAGAAGGGAGCAGCCATGGAAGATCAGAGGGAAAGAGCATTTCAAATAGAAGGAACAGGGAGGGCAAAGCCTTGAGGAGCTAGCAAACTTAGGAAGTAGAACAAAGAGGAAGGGAGGGAGAGGAGGTAGCAGATCCAGGCAGGGGCCAAATCAGAGAGGAATTTCTTGGCCACTGGGAGACCCTTGAGTAATAGTCTAAGGGTACTAGGGATCAAAGACCTCAGAGAGTCTAAAATTCAGGAGGGGCTTCCTGGAGGAGGTGTTGCTTGAACTGATTAAAGATGGAAGTTAAGTAGAAGTTAATGTAACAAAGAGGCACATGGGCTAGGGCAGATTTTGGAACCATGCCTGTGCCTTAGCCCCCTCCAGCAGTCCAGCAGGACCCCTGAGCACAGAAGCTGGTCTCTTTATATCCACTGACACCCTCAGGAGCTGAAAGAGCTGAAGGCTGGGCTCCATGGCCTTCATAGAGGCCATGGCTCCAGCTAACGCCTCCTTCTTTCCCCTTGGGCTCAAATGCCTTCCTGCGGTACCAGGGTCTCTCAGCCCTGTGGTTCAGGCTCCTTCTCGTGACTTTTGCTGATGCCACCCTGGATACAGGCTGGGTTGCAGAGGCTGAGCTCCTGTAGGCCCTCTGGTGAGGCAGGCACAGGGGGAAAGCATCTGAAGAGCTGCCTCCTCTCCACCCCTGCTCCAGGTCCGGCGGTCGGAGGATGACTAAGGTGGTGTGGGACTTCCTGCAGGCCCAGCAGGTGCAGGCGCCTGTGGAGCTCTACTCAGATTGGCTGACCGTGGGCCACGTGGACGAGTTCATGACCTTCGTCCCCATCCCGGGCACAAAGGTGAGCTGGCCCCCGAGGCTAGAGTGAATAGGATGATGGAGAACCCAGGTACTACCAGCTCTTGTCAGCAGGGGGCAGGTTCTACAGGGAGTGGACTGCACAGAGGAAGAAGGAAGTAGGCTCAAGTTGGTTTGCCTGTTGTCGCTGTGGCGGGTGAATTTTTAACCCAATATACCAAAATATTAGCATTTCAACATGTAATCAATGTAAAAATATAAATGAGAAATTTTATGTTCTTTGATTCATACCAAGTCTTCAAAATCCGGTGTGCATTTTACTCTTAACCGCACATCTCAATTCAGATTAGCCCCAATTCAAGAGTCCAGTAATCACAGGGCTAGCGGCTACTAGATTTGCCGTGATGCTCTAGAGAGCTCTGGGGTATGGGTCTGGGGCTTTTTCACTTTCTGAAGTGAAAAGAATGGCTGCAACTTCATACCCTAGAAATGTCGCGCAAATGGCCCATCCTCTTGGCCACTGGGAGATGCGCCTCCACCCTGTCCAAAGCCATTTTGGACTCTGAGCTTTGACGCGATGACATTGCTGAGGTGAAGGAATTTCTATAGCAGGAAGGGTGAGAAATACTCCCCCAAAACAGAGAAAACTCTGCCAGGCCACCTTTGCCCCTCGGCATGGGGAGACCTGAGGCAACAGGCAGACAGGGCTCCGAGTCCCCAGGGACTCCCTCGTGCTCCCTGGCCCCTTCCCCTCTGCTGACACTGTCCCTCTGGACATCCTCTTGCAGGAATTCCGGATGCTCATGGCCAGTACCTCAGCCTGCTACAAGCTCTTTCGAGAGAAGCAGAGGGAGGGCCACGGGGAGGCCATCATGTTCAAAGGTGAGTGCCCACAGAACCTTGGCAGGGAGTGGGGAGCTGAGCCCCCAGAGAGATGCTCAGGAGGATGGGGCAGGTGATCGTTTTGCCCCTGGGCATCCAGCTCCCCTTCCCTGGGCGTCTGGCCTGCTCCAGGCTGTGAGGTCACCGTGGTGGGAAGGAGCCCTGGCCTCTAGTGACCCTCGCTGTGGTCAGCCGGACCATCGAGCCACCCACTGCTCCTTATTATCATCAGCAGTGCCAAATGCTTCTTCAGGCCCTGGCGTCTACTTTAAATGGCACCAGACCCAAAAGAGAGTTAACTGACATGCGATCTGTATACAAAGAGCTTGAAAAGGAGATAGAGAAAAACATACACAACCCAATTTAGGGACAGGAAGAAAAGTGGGAGTAGATAGACATGATCTAGAGTCAGACAGTGATGACTGTCAGTCCCAGAGGGAGAAATTACCTGCTTCATGTAGACATTCCCTTAACTGGGACGGATGTTGACCGGGATTAGCTGTGCTCTTAAATTAATCATGGAAAGAGGGAAAGCTGATCAGGTGGAGACAGTGAGCCAGGTTAGAGAGGCCGTGACAATTTCTTCCTTACATATTTTTCTTACATTACTCTGTGTCACTTTTCAGGTTGGTATCCCCAATCTGCCTACTCCCAAAAGTCGCGTTATTAGGGCTGGTTAATACTTAACATACATCACTGCCCGCCAGATCCGAAGGCAGTGTTCCTGATAGTGACTGGTATCTAGAGCAGACAAGGCCAGTTTAAGCCCTCTGTCCTTTTTTGATTTCCCACCAATGGGAAATTTTTTCCTTGGATTGGCAGGCACGAGTCTGGATTTTCTGGAGGCTTCTTTATATACTAATCATACCCTAAAGCTACCCATAGGATATAGAAACCATTATCTTTGTACAGATGGTTCCAAGTGGGGTGTGGAGATGGTGCAGGAACAGGGCGTGACAGCCCCAATCTCTTTGCCACGGACAAGCTACAAGACTGGGAAGTGCAACGGACCAGCAAACTCTTCTCAGATCAGGCAAAATAGAAGAAGGAGAAGGAGGAGGAGAAGAAGAAAGAAGAAGAAGAGGAAGGAGAAGAAGAAGAAGAAGGGGGAGGAAGAGGAAGAGGGGGAGGGGGAGAAGAAAGAAGAGGAAAGAGAAGGGGAAGAAGAAGAAAGAGGAGCAAGAGGAGGGGAAGGAGAAGGAGGAGAAGGGGAAGAGGAAGAGAAAGAAGAAGAAGAATTATTATTAATAGCTTAGGCTCTGAAATCAGACTGGTCTGCGTGCAGGCTCTGCCACCAGCTATGAGACCTTGGACAAGTCATTTACCTTCTCTGTGCCTCCGCTTCCCCATCTTTAATGCCAGCAGGTACCTCATAGAAATGCAGGAAAGATTCCTGAGTTAATCCCTCTAAAACATCTAGAAGGGTGCCTGTCACACAGTAGGTGCTCAATGAGTGCTAGGTATCACTAATCGAACCAAAATCTACGTGCGAACTAGGAGGTGGGTGCAGGCAGTGCGACCAGGGCAGGGGCCGAGCATGAGGCGGGTCTGGAAAACAGAAGGGTGACCTCTGGGTACCTGCTTTCGCCACCCTCACCTGGTCAGCTGCTTACCCTTAGAAGTAGGCTCCAGGTGGGAGACCCAGGTACCTTCTTGTGCCACCCCCACCCTCTGGCCAGAAAGAGAGCAAGGCACCACCCCTTCGTCCCTGGTCCAAGCAACATGGTCACGCTGGCAGAGGGGCCTGGGTTCCCGGGGGCTCCCCTCCTGTGTCCCAGCCTGTCCCAGCTCTGTCTCCCTCCTCCCAGCAGTTAGCCCAAAAGCTGGGGGGGCGGCTGTTGATAGAGGGGAGCACCCAGGCTGGGTACCTGAGGCCAGACTGTCCCTTATGACGTCTGACTTCTACAGGCTTGGGCGGGATGAGCAGCAAGAGAATCACCATCAACAAGATTCTATCCAATGAGAGCCTCATGCAAGAGAACCAGTACTTCCAGGTGAGGGCGGAGCGGGAGGCCCTGGGAGGGAAGGGTTTGTGCCCAGTGACACCGATCACATCCTCACGGCTTCCAGAGGGAAGGACCAACAGCACATGTCAGAGGGAAGGGCCTCCATGAGCATTTGGTCCAGCCTCCCTGCATTGCTCCTGTGCTAAAGCCAGAAGCTAAATGGAGGGACAAAGGCAGGCATGCGGGTCAGCAGAGGCCAGAAGCAGACAGGAAACCGGGGAAGGAAAGCATATCAGGCAGTGTCAAAGAGCCAAGAGCTCTGTGAGTCTAGAGCCCATGACATCTGGGGCCCTTTGAAATATGATGCAGGAGCGCCTGGGTGGCTGAGTCAGTTAAGCATCCGACTCTTGATTTCAGCTCAGGTCTTGAACTCAGGGTCATAATTTCAAGCCCCATATGGGGCTCCATGCCCAGCATGGAGTCTACTTAAAAAACAAATTAACTAAAAAATAAATAAATAAAATATGACGCAAGCTCCAGACTGCCCTCTAGAAAAATGCAAGTGTCAATATACGCCCTGGATTTTTATGTATTTTAGGGGATCAGAGTTCCCGGAAGTTTACCATGAATGGATCCCACCTTCTGAGTCCCCATCTCACTTCTATCTAAAAGCATGATTTCTGTGATCTTCTGTCTTCTCTCTCTGTTACCACTGTCACCGGACCCTGGTGGGAGGGGCACTGGAGAGGTGGCAAGGGGGCTAGGTGAGCGCTAGAACTCTCCCTGAAGTGCTGGGGCCCAGGGTCTGCTGCTGCAGACAGGAGCAGGGTTGACAAAGTGGCAGGAGTGTCCCCTCACTTGCCTGCCCTCCCTTTTCTCCCCTCACCCAGCGTTGCCTGGACTGGAACCGTGACATCCTCAAGAAGGAGCTGGGGCTGACAGAGCAGGACATCATTGATCTGCCCGCTCTGTTCAAGATGGATGAGGACCGCCAGGCCAGAGCCTACTTCCCAAACATGGTGAGGCACTCTGGGCCCCAAACCTCATCTAGGCTGATCAGGGGCAGCCAGATCCAGAAGGACCCCTCAGCTGAGGCTGTTCCCTCAGGAGGTCCTGGTCCCTGTCCTGGCTGAGCCGCTCTGTGGCCTCTCCCACCCACCCCAGGCCTTTCACCCTTCTGGGCTGCATTCCATTCCTAGGGGTGAGATGCTCATCCTAGCTGCCTCCCTGGGGTTCTGGGAAATCCTTTCCCTTAACAGATAGGAAAGTACCTTCTAGTTTAAAAAGGCCTTTACGGACAGGAGAGATGCTTGTTGTCGTAGAGGAGAATATTCTGTGAGACAGAGGGAGGTTAGAACACACACACTGATACACACTTGCACGCACACGCCCATTCATACACATATAACCACATGCAAGTACTGTACACACACATGCATGCCGAGGTAGGTCCCCTGGTTTTCCACTTCAGCTCTGCCATGTATGAGCTGCTTTGCCCCCTCTGTGCCTCGGTTTCCTCATCTGTAAAATGGGGATGATCGCAACACCTACGTCATAGGGGAGTTAGGAATGCCCAAGAGCTTAGAACAGGGCCCGGCGAGTAGTAGGTGCTCATTAAATGGGAGCTGTTGCCTCACCCCCATCACAGGTGAACATGATCGTGCTTGACAAGGACCTGGGCATCCCTAAGCCGTTCGGGCCCCAGGTGGAGGAGGTGTGCTGTCTGGAGACGCACGTGCGCTCCCTGCTGGAGCCCCTGGGCCTCTGTTGCACCTTCGTGGATGACATCTCCGCCTACCACAAGTTTCTGGGGGAGGTGCACTGCGGCACCAATGTCCGCAGGAAGCCCTTCTCCTTCAAGTGGTGGCACATGGTGCCCTGAGCTGCGGGGGGGCTGTGCTATGCGGGTCTCAGCCTGTCGCTAACCAAGATTGTGGCGGGACCGGCCCTCGTGGTTCTTAGGATTGCAAGACGCCCTTCAGCAATAATGGTCAGGAAACTTGGGGTGGGGGGGGAAGGATGATTATTTCCAGGACCTGGAAATTTTGCGGCACACCTGGGGCCACACAGCAAAGTCGCAGGGAGAGAGAGATGGCACAGGCCTGGGGTTCTGCTTTTTGGGGGGTCGAGGGTGGGGGCCGGGGCTTTTGCAGGCTCCTTCTTTATTGGTGAACTTAAAACATAAAAGCAGGAATGTAAAACTCGGGGACGAGGAAAATCAAGGGGCCCAAATGGTCAGCTTTAGAAACCAGCCAAGATCTCTAAAACAAAGGAGCCTGGGGGAGGAGGAAGCCTGGACTTTTATCTAGTCCTGTGGCTGGCAACGAGCTTATTGGAGACAGCTTGCTTTAAAGTGGATACCTCAGGGATCAAAGCCCAAGTCAGGCACTTGCATTACCAAGAAGAGAAAACACAACTGTCGGGCTTTGGGCTGACACGACAGGGGCCCTGGCACGTCTCTCCTCCCTTCCTTCTCCAGACCCCTGGCACCAACCCCTCCCCCACCAAGAGCTTCCCCCTGCCTGGCAAGGACTTGACAAGGCCTGGACTGTCCCCCCTCCCCACCGGAGGCCTCTGGGAAGGGGGTAGGGATTTGGGATATCTGTACTTTGCCATCTCTCAGAAGGGCCCCAGCGTCCACCAAAGTCACCCCTGATGAGTCTCAACTCGGTCCTTCCTGAAAACAGCTGTGCATTTGGCTGGCATCTGTATAGCCCTGACATGAAAAACAAAGAAACAAAAACTCTGTACCCAAACCATTCCCCAAAGAGTCCTTAGTCTCTTGTCCACAATTGAAGGAAGGGAGAAGGGAAGAAGGTTCTGGAGGCTCTGGGATCGCCAGCTCTGGCAACCGTGCCCTGAAGGTCAAGGTAGATCCCACGGAAAGGGACCCTGGGGCCCCAGACGTACCTTGAACTGCTGTCATCATTTCAAATTCAGCTCCCTTGGGGTGTGCAGGTGGCTGCCTCCAATTATTCATTCCTTCCCGGCCTCTCTCAGATCCCCTTGGCTTTCTCTCTGCAGTGTAGACATCACTGACTAGCTTCCCCATTCCCTGAGGGTCCAATAATTTAGCTGAGAACCTTCCCCAGAAGTGGATTTTATCAGACCTCTCCATTTCCAAGATGCTCCTTATACCTCATCTTTCTGATGGACACAGGCTCTCCCAAATGCTTGGGGGGGGTCCCCCCAGACCAGCGTTCTTGTACCTGAGAGCGCCGTGGATGTAGATGCCCGGGCTCAGCCATATCCTTCTCCTGCCTGGTTCTCCATTCCCTGGGCAGTCCCTGGCCCCCCTCCTCGCATGCCTCCACTTCCTATTCCTGATGCCATCCCTCTAAGCAGCTAGATGGGGACTTTTTCACCATCAGCCAGGCTCAGACCTGCCCCCAGGATATGATTAAAGACCCACCTCTTCTCCCCAGACCTTAGACCCAACATCTAAGGACCTGGCCTGGCCCCCAGCCCAACAGCCAGTTCTGGACCAGCCGGTGGCCTTAGACACAGACCACCTCTCCCATGGAAGTTCACCGGCGCATTTGCTGAACACCCTCTCATTTACATAACTAGATTAATTCCCTGGCTCCAACCCAAAAGACTCGGTTTCAACTAAAAAAAATTTCCTTGAGGGCCAGCTGATGTCAGGAGAATAAGTGAATTATAATTCCATTTTGCAGGCTAAAAAGAACCAGTTTATAGCCAATGAGAGGGTTATAAATTTGTATTCTTGGGAGAACAGGATTTTCTTCTTGGGTTATTTCATTCACACGTTCAGCAAACATTTGTTGTGTGCCTACTAAGCGCCAGGCACAGTGCTGGCTTCTGAGGTATATGGTGGTCAGTAGCACACTGGGCCTGGTCCCTGCCTCCTGGAGCTGGTCAGTTCTCAACATGCACTGTCCACATCTAAATGGCCAGCATTTGTCCTTTTAGTGATGTGCTCTTTAGAAGCGGCAACCCACTATATTCAGGAAATGCCCAGAGCACAGATCTTCCTGCAAATCACTATTTTGGATGAAGGTGGAGGGTTCTTTTTCAACCAGGCCTCCTTTCCCACCCACCTGGGCCAGTACCATCCGACAGATCAGACCCCAGAGTCTTCAGAAGCTGTTGTGCCCCTGACTTTGGGGGCCAAAGCCCCAGATCTCTGCAACCCCAGAGCTGAAAACACCAAGTGCCTATTTGAAAGTGTTCATCTGGAGACTTAGTTTGTCGTGTGTGTGTGTGTGTTTGTGTGTGTGTGTGTGTGTGTATTAAGTTAATGTGGGCGTTTGGGATTTTCTTTCATTTTTTTTCTACTCCACCTTAAGAGGAAGTGAGCACCTCCCATGTGGAGACAGTGTGTGTTTATAGATTTTTCTAAAACTCTCCCCATCGGTAAGTTGATAATTTCTGATGATTCTGGAGTGTCCAGGACTCAGACTCATATTTCCGTCCTGCTTGCCCACCCTGCCTCGTGTGACTACCCTCAGCGTGTGCACCTCCCCCAATCCCCATGGACTCATCGCTCTTCCCCACCTCTCACTTTCTATAAATGTAGGCCTAGGATACAGTTCTGTGTTGCAAAACTCAACTAAGTTCCTGTTTCGATCTTTATTTTGAAATATTTTGTGTAGGAGGGAAGGGGGGTATGCCATGAAGATGGCAAGAAGCAGGGCACAGTTTCAACTTTCTGGATGAGAGACCACGATGGAGATCAAAAGATGTTTGGGGGGGCGCCTGGGTGGCTCAGTCGTTAAGCGTCTGCCTTCGGCTCAGGTCATGATCCCAGGGTCCTGGGATCGAGCCCCACGTCTGGCTCCCTGCTCTGCGGGAAGGCTGCTTCTCTCTCTCTCACTCCCCCTGCTTGTGTTCCCTCTCTTGCTGTGTCTCTCTGTCAAATAAATAAATAAAATCTTTAAAAAAAAAAAAAAGATGTTTGGGGAAGAGCCTAATTAAATAGCAATAAAATAAACCATCAGAGGGGAAGTCATGTGTTGTGATGTTTGTTTTTGCCTCATCAACACAGCCTGGAGTGAAGCAGGCCAGACAGAGGCACTGTTCTGGTCTTGCAACGCCTGCTCTTCTGGGCACAAGGTCAGGGCTAAAGGTATCTCAAGAGTTTGGAATCCCCCACACATTCAATGGATGTGTATCACATGGCCACCACCCAAGGTCAAGACCAATACACACAATAAAGTCTGGCTGTGTTTTTCTGGTGGTGTTCCCCAGAAGCAGACCCTGAAATGAGCAATTGAGAACAAGTGATTTATTATTTATTAAGTGAAGGGTACAGGACAGGGAAAGGGAAGAAGCCGAACGAGAATGTGACTTGAGGTGTAGCCTCAGCCTGATCACTGGAGAGCTCTGGAGCATAAGTGCAGCTCAGAATTGTCCCACCTGGAGGCAGAGTTTTGTACACCTGCACCAGCCAGTCATTGGCTATGGGGACTTTGGCTCTCTGAATGGGTAAGGTGGCAGCAGTAGCCCATGAGCAATCATCTAAAGAGGACCACAGCTGCAGTTAGCAGCAAAATCACAGGAGCTGGGGAGTGGGCTCACAACCAGAAGAGGATCTGGTAGGGCACCAACAAGTGTCCACTGCTCTGGATCACATCATGTTCTTATAATATGGAATTGTTATATGTGGACATTTGTGATTTGACCCATGGTATAAAAATCCATACTACATAGCCATGGTCTAACCGGGTCTTTGTGAACAAACTCTCTGAAGCCCAAAAATAAAGCCACCTAGTTGCTTGATGAGCCTGGAAGCCACTCCTCAGCTCTTTGGAATAGACCTGGGGGCTTCTTGCCCCTCAGCCCCATCTTGGACTTCTGGACTGATGTTTTGGTGAAGCCATCTTAAGAAGAGATTGCAAAATGAAAACCACTAGTTCTCATACTCCAAGACTTAACCCGTGGGTCCAGCTCTCTGAGGTCATGCTTCCCTTTTATACCCAACTAAGGTGGCCCAAGCCACAGCAATGACAATCTTCACTAGGGTTTCCCCAACCACCAATTTCTGAGACTCCCCAAGGGATGGTGGTGTGTTAAATCCAGCCTGGTGGTGCTTTCCTATCTTGGCCACTCACCTACAGCATGGCTGGAAGTCACCCTGAGACTTCTAGAACAGCACTTTCCAATAGAAATGTAATGCAAGCCACGCATGTAATTTTAAATTTTCTACTTATAGGACATCTTCATTCAGATTAGCCACAAGTGGCTACCACAGTTGAAAGCATAGTTCTAGAATCTTCTCTGCCAGGCTGAGCCCAGTTATAAGAGTAGGCACATTCCTGACGCCTGGGTGGCTCAGATGGTTAAGCATCTGCCTTTGGCTCAGGTCATGATCCCAGGATCCTGGGATCGAGTCCCGCATCGGGCTCCCTGCTAGGCAGGGAGCCTGCTTCTCCCTCTGCCTCTGCGTCTCTCTCTCTCTCTCTGACTTTCATGAATAAAAAAAAAAAAAAAAAAAAAAGAGTAGGCACATTCCTTAAATCCCCAGTGTCCAGCTAGTCTGACTGCAATAGCTAACAAAAGTTTATTATTATAATACCAAAAAGAGAAGCATAAAATAGACATCAGCCCTCCCTGGCCCCGGTGCGCAGAGCCTTGCCCCTCCAGAAGGTCCTCTTGCCTGAGTGTAGCTGCTGCCGTGTTACCAGAACTGGCCTCTCCCTCAGCAAGGTGAGTACCTTTGGCCATGCCACCTCTGCCCACTGTCAAGATGAGAACCCCCACCAGCCTCATAGAAAATAGAACCGCCTCGATTCTAGCCTCCTTCCCCTCACTGTCATCTGGGATACAACTCGAGTCCACACGTTACTGCGGGATGTTGTCTGCAGGTCCCCAGTGAGTGGAGTTGAAGTCTCCATTATCTCAGCCCCTTCATTCCAAACGGGACCTGATTCATACCTCAGCAGAGCCAAAAGCTTGTGGAAGTGGGATCCCTCCCCCCAAAACAAAAGAGCAGCCAGGGATGAATTCTGCCTGCCCAGTGCTACATATCCAGGATCTTCACCCAAGTGGCATCAGGTCCAGGGGACCGAGGGCGATATTTTTGGTAACTAAATATAGTAAGTGACATCAAATGACAGCACATGGAATCTCATCCGCCAGCTGAACAACCAGAAAAAGGACATGCCCAGGCAGAAAGCTCAGCTCTGCCGCCTTGTCTCCAGGCTGGCTGATGTGAGAAATCTGCCTTTTCACTTGTGCTTCACCTCTGGGCAGCCCAGGCTCCTTTTGAGCCCTGATCTCTGAGAAAACAAAGGTCTGGGCTTCTCTAGCTAGTCTGGAAGCAAAGTGCCAGGTTCAGGTCAAGCCTGCTTGTGTCCCAGCCCCTCATGCTCTATAAGCTAAGGCCCATTTTGTCCGTCGTGGGTATGCTGCCAGATGACTCTTATGGACCAGTCTGTGACCTGCATTCTGGAGCCCTCCTTACATGCTACCCTGCTACTGGAAATGTTACAAGGATTATTCTACTTACCTTCTGCAATTCCTGGCACATAGTGCTCGGCAAAGACTTTTTTTTTTTTAAGATCTTATTTATTTATTTGAGAGACAGAGAGAGCAAACTCATGGAGAGGAGGAGCAGAGGGAAAGGGACAAGCAGACTCTGAGCTGAGCGCAGAGCTCGACCCAGGCCTCGATCCCACAACCCTGAGATCATGACCTGAGCTGAAATCAGGAGTCGGACACCTAACAGACTGAGCCACCCAGGCGCCCCAAGCCACCCACGTGCCCCAAATACGTTTTGAATGAAAGAAAGAAACGCCTGTTTGGCTAGGCAATGGAAACAGAAAAATCAGCCCAACGAGATGTGAGGTGTTGACAGCCACCATTTCTTACTCACTGACTACATGCCAGGCACCTGCCAGCTTGAACTATGTGAAAAGCTGTTTTGAAGGTCAAAATGATCAAATAGAGATGATTTCATATGATATTTTACATTCCTCATCGCCTCTGATTCCCCCCCACAGAGCTGTGGGGTTACTATCCCCACTTTACAGATAAGAAAACTGAGGCTCAGGGAGGAAGTGACTTGGCTCAAGTTTCCACAGCAGGAAGTAGCGGAACCAGGATTCCCACCAGGGTGATCTGACTCCAGACCCACCTGCTGAGCCTCTGCTCTGGACTACCCCGTCTGAGAAGCAGCTTCCTAACCCGAGGCCAGTGGGTCATCAGCTCTTTTATTCATAAATGTTTCCGTTGTGCCAGTCATTTCTTAGTGTGGCCCATTAGAACCTTACAACAAAAATGCCCCACTACCTGCAAGCATATGTCTGGGGATTATAGGATTCCTATAAACCCCTCAAAGGCAACAGAGCCCAGGGTGAAATGACCTGTCCACAATGTAGTGTGTTCTCTCCAGGCTTCAGCTCAGGGTAAGAGGGCATCTCCAAACGTGAGAAGCAAATTACATTCATTCATCTGCCATATCCATTCTTTTTTCCAATTAACAGTTATTGTAAGCATCTATTGTGCATAAAACTAAAGTGATGGTATGATTTCTCATCTAAACCAGAGTGAAAGGGGGCACTACCAATAATTTCACCCGGATAACAGGTGAGACAGGAACCACGCTGGGCAAACCAGGATATCTGTTCTCCCTGGAAACCCCTATGCATGAGACATGATCTCATCCCTCCAGGAACTGATAGCCAAGTCAGGGTGACAGACAGGAGTCAGGCTGATGGAGTAGGCACTTGACAAATATTTGCTGCAGGGAGGAATGAAAAAGGTACAAAGAGCTGTAGAATCATACACACACACACACACACACACACACAATTTTTTCCAGCTGGGAGAGTGACCAAGGGTGGTCCTGGTGTTCATTTAGGCTAGGATGAGCATCGAATGAGTGTAGGAATGGATGGCTGGTCAGAGAAGGGGGGCTGCCAAGCTGAGCAGAGATACAAGGGGGCATAAATGTGTGCCCTATTTCAGAAATGGTGATCATAGCGAGTGGCTAAGACACAGACTAAAGCTATGCTGGAAACACAAGGGTTTGAGAAATGGGGACCCTCTGAAGATTGGGATAGCTGCAGCCACGTGATCAATCCTGCATTTTAGAAAGAGGACAGTAGGGGCGCCTGGGTGGCTCAGTCGTTAAGCGTCTGCCTTCGGCTCTGGTCATGATCCCAGGGTTCTGGGATCGAGCCCCGTGTCGGGCACCCTGCTCCGCGGGAAGCCTGCTTCTCCCTCTCCCATTCCCCCTGCTTGTGTTCCCTCTCTCACTGTGTCTCTCTCTGTCAAATAAATAAATAAAATCTTTAAAAAAAAAAAATAGAAAGAGGACAGTAACATAAATATTTTTCACTGCTCTTAAACTAATAGGAAAATAATTTTTAAGGAACTACCTGAAGAATGATCAAACCATGGTACATGCCTACATTTAAACATTTGGCAGCACATAGATGAAATAAATCTATGAGCACTGACATGGAAAGAGCTCCAAGACATTGGGGTGCCTGGGTGGCTCAGTTGGTTAAGCGTCTGCCTTCAGCTCAGGTCATGATCCCAGAGTCCCTGGATCAGGCTCCCTGCTCAGCAAGGGAGTCTGCTTCTCCTTCTCCCTCTGCCCCTACTTGTGCTCTCTCTCTCAAATAGATAAATAAAATCTTAAAAAAAAAAAAAAGAGCTCCAAGACAGAGCATTTGATGTTGGTATTTTTTTTAAAAAGGGAAAAAAAGAACGTCAAGCAAAGCCATGAATTTCTATGGGAACATACATATGTATACACATGCAAAGAAAAAGGGAAGCAATCCCATGAAACTGACAATAGTAATCACCTCTGGGAAAGGAAGTGTGACCGAGGGGATTTAAACTTTATCTATGTTGCTTGAAATTTTTACATTGTGAGAATTTAATTACATATGTATTTTTAAATTTTTTTTGAAAGCTGCCTGAAACCCACGGCATCTTTTTTATGCTGAAGTCTTCCCATCCTGATTAGCATAATCTCTTTTATTCCTCTTTTATTCCCCCAGCTGGGCTTCCCACCACAGTTTAAGACTGACCAGCTCCTTACAGATACTCATTCATTTACTCCTGCCTGTGAGGAGACTGATTCTTTTTCCCCATTTTACATGATAGAAAAGTAATGCACAGAGACAGTGGGTAACTTGCTCAAGGTCACACGGCAAATGACTGATAAAGCAGCATTTGAACCTCCAATGGCCCTGCACACTTAACCACTCCACCTCCCTGCTCTCTAGAAGGTCAAAATTGCTTTTAACTTTTTGCACCCCTCGGACTTGTTCTGTTTCCAGGGAGCCAATGTCTAGTCACTACCAATGAGTATTTACCACTATTTGTTTTTTGCGTTTCATTTACATGACTCTGTCTCTGATAGAAAGGGATGCTCAAAATTCAGATTCAGCTGGAAAGGGAATTTTATCATGGACTGTGTTGACAAAGCACACACCCACACACATCCAGAGGATCAAATTAACTGCTAATTTGAGAGTATGCTGGTGATGTGGCAGGCAGACGGGAGTGAGACAGAGGTTAGCAGGGTGGGTGAGCTCTAATTGTGTGTGTGTGTGTGTGGTGTGATGCTATAGGGCCCACCATCGTGACAGTCCCCAGAAGGCCTCGGGCCATTTACTAAGTCCCAGCAGCTGAGCTGACTTCAGCTCTGTGAAACGCAGCCCCATCTGGGGGGGGGGGGGGGGGCTCGTGACTTTTGCTCCAGGGGTTCCATAGAGGCTGCTCATGAAATTGGAGAAGTCTGTAGCATATGATGGTCCTCATCCCACTCAGAGAGAATATTTTGAGAAGTCTAATTATATGGTGGGGTTTAGAGGGAGGAGGGTTTAGATAAGCCCTTTCTAAGGGCAGGTTGAAAAGGGCTATTAGGGAGCCGGGGGCAGTTCCTTGAGGCAGGGGCATCCCCTGCAGGTGGACCAGAGTAGCTGCAACCACCACGTTCCCAGGAGCCTTGGGTGGCCTGCCTAGAGCCCAGCCATCTAACCAATGGAGAATACTGACCTCCTACCTGTATGACTTAAGTGAATTATTGACCCTCTCTGAGGCTCAGGTGCCTCAACTTTAAATGAAAGACAGAAATCCCTACCTCATGGGGTTGCCTTCATGATTAGACAGAGAAAATGTACCCAAAGTGTTCTGCAGAGGGCCCGATACACAGGACCAGTGAGTCTTCCAGAAGAGGCAGCTGACCTGGAGGCCATGCTGGGGGTTGGTGGTTGATTGGATGTGGCAGGGGGAAGAGTCGAGGTACATACCAGGTTTCTGGCTTCGTGGTGCTGAGAAGAGAGGAGCTGTGAACGCCTCAGGTGATATGTACGGTTGGAAACAGGATGAGTTTCAGAGACCATTGGGACACCCAGATAGAGATGCTCAGGAGACAGCTGGACAAAGGGAAGGAGTCAGCCAGAAATGGAAGAGACAGCCCATTGGTCAAAGGCAAATGCAATCCTGAATTTTGGACGAAAAGGCCCCTGAGTCCCACCACGGAAATTAATTGGGGTGAGGCGGGTTTTTCGCAGAGACAAATAACTCTCCCAGGCAATAAAATTCCCTGATATTCCTCCCCTAGATCTTATCTGATAAATCTCCCCTAAATCCTTGGCCCTCTGGCTGGGGAGGAATCTGGCCAGGTTGCCCTAAATCACAAGACTCTAGAAATATAGTGGATTGTACAAATGGTAGTTGATACACCACAATGGTTTTGGTTTTAATTTTTAATTCTGAACTGGATTTCCAGCCCTTGGGAAAGGCAGAGCTCCTAACGCAAGATTCCCACCCAGGATGGCTCAGCTTTCCCATTATCCAAAGACTAAGAACGTCTATTAAAAAATCTTCTAACCAAGAAGTGTTGTTATGAGGACTAGGGAAGACTATTTATGTAAACACATTTGTAAGTGATGAGGCTCAGCATAAACTTAAAGCACGTAGCTGACTGTTGAAAAGTAATACTTCACTCACTAGACAAATGGAAACAGACAAAAAAACCTCGGATCTCACCACAGGGACATCTTGGGAAGATCTGTCAGGAGCAGGCCATGAAAACTTCTAAGCCCTGCAGCTGTGCCTTTCTGGAATCCCAAAGTTCAGGGCGGAGGTGCAGCCATCCAGGAATTTATTCCTCCATAACTCTGAGCTCCCCAAATCCCCATGAAGCCCAGGAATGATGTGACTGCAGGGCACGTGGGCCCCTTGGCACCAAGAGCCCCTCCATAAATGAAGGTCTCACTTCTGCTGACCTCAGACTGCTTTTTCCAAGGTGACCTGGGCAAAGTAAAAGGGTAATCGCTCCTCTAGGAATAGTATCTGCCTTCGAGATGAAAGAATCATGAAAAAGCCAACAGGACCAATTCTCTAGAAACGCATTCCTTGGAGGGAGAGGACACTCTTCCTTCATCTCAGAAGATAATTCAGCCAGGAGGAGTTAGAGTGACAATCTTCCCATGATTTCATCCAGTTTGGGTGGCCCAGGAGGCTTTGAGGCAGACTCAGAGGAGCCCTATTCCTGTGCTGGGTCAGCCCCAGTGAAAAGTCAAGGTGACCTCAGCCCCATCAACAGTTGCGTTCAAGATGCCCCCACCACCCCAGGAGCCTCCCGAATCACAGAACCCTACATCAGCTGGCCCAACACCCTGACAATACAGGCAAGGAAACTCTAGGCCAAAGATGGGGAGGGACTTGTTCAAGGTCACACAGGCTTGAGAAGATTCGAGGTTAGACCCATCGGTCCAGGCTGTTTCTTGTGGCCTCACTACACCCCTCCTTTAATGAGGCCACAGAGCAATGTAGCCAGGTTCCAGCCCAGGGCTCCAGAAACTTAGCCCCAACAAACCAATTTGTCTGGCCTTCTCAATTTCCCCAGTCACATCTAAATGATCTGTGAGAAAACCAAAGACTGTTAAAAGGTGCCCTTCATATGTCAGAAACAAGCAGGCAGGGAAGGGAAAACGCCATTCCTGACAAACACGGGTACCTGCAAAGCCAACCGCCTACATAAACTTTGCCAGAGGTGACCCAAGAGACCAAGCAACCTGGAGGACTGAGGTAATCAAGCCCCCAGAAGGAGGCAGGCCCCCAGATGAGCCACGGAGAGGTCAGGGAAAGCAGCTGAGAGGACTAAACTGAAGACGGACACACACAGACTTCTCGCACAAGACTGCTAGGGGGGCTTAAGTGAGATGATGAAGCCCAATGCCAGGCATATTGCAGGTGCTCAAGCAATGGTTTCTGGTGCTATATGGCTAAGTAAGCCACCAAGGGCTGGCTCCCCTCTCCCCACTATTTTACAGAGCAGAGCTCGCTGAGGTGTGAGTGCCTGGTTGCCCGCCTAGCTGACAGTAAACCCGGTGAGGGCAGGTACTGTACCTGGCTTGCTCACTCACTACAGCTGCCCAGCGCCCAGTACAGAGCAGTGCTGCTGGTGTATCTTTGGATGGATGGATGAATGGATGGATGGATGAGTGGGTGGATGGATGGGTGAGTGGATGGATGGATGGATGAGGGAGTGGGTGGGTGGGTGGGTGAGTGGGTGGATGGATGGATGAGGGAGTGGGTGGGTGGGTGGGTGAGTGGGTGGATGGATGGATGGATGGGTGGGTGGGTGGGTGGATGGATGACCCATCATCTTTGACATCCCCTCCGTTCCTTCACCAACCGAGGAGTTTCTCGGGATGCAGGACTCTCCGTGCTGAAACCAGGACAGTCTCGGGCAAACCGCAGTGTCTGACAACTGTCTGACTAAAGCCACTAAATTCATCACTAAGAGATGAGTGATACTACTGACAAATTTTCAGGAAGAAAGGGGTCTAAGATAGGCACTGGACTCAGATCGGATGGCTCCTCCCTCCCCATCATCTAAGCCTCGGTCCTTCCAACGCCCTCCTTCTCAGACTCCGCCCCCTTCTGGGAAGGTCACCTTAGGAAGGCGGGAGGCCAATTGGGCATGCGCCGCGCACGCCGCAACTGCGCACGCTTGGGTTGGCTTTCTCCGCCTTCCCTCCGCCCACTCGGGAAACCGGAACCGCCTCCCACTCGGCGGCTCCAACGCGGCTAGCGGGTCCTGGGTGGACGCCGGCTCGGCGCCGCGGTGCTGGGCGGGACGACGGCGGAAAGCGACCTCGGGGTTAAGGGGTGGGGCGCGACGTCAGAAGCCAAGATGGCGGCGGTGGTCGGAGTCTCCTTGAAACGCCGGTTCCCGGTTGCAACCCTTGGCGGAGCCTGCCTGCAGGTGAGGTGCGGGGCGGGAGGGAGCGGGCAGGCAGAAGAGTGATGGAGGCGGCCTGTTGCTGAGGGGGCCGTGGAGGAGGCCGAGAGAGCACAGCGCAAGGCCTCAGGGAAGGGGAGGACCCGCTCCCACTGCGTAGTGCTCGGGTCTGGGCCTGGAGCATCCCTGTCCGTTATCTTTCTGCCCCTCGCCGCAGCTTGGGAGGTTATCAGGGCGGAGACGACTTTTTTTTTTAAGATAAGAAAGAAAAGTTCAGAGAGGGGTCTCGAGTTGCCCAAGGTCACATGGCAAGCGAGTAACACTGTTGGAAGCAGAATTCGAATCCAAACCTTTGGGCTCCAAGCCCTTTCTCTGTCTTCAAACTAGCCCCTGTGGAAGAGACATACCTGCGGGAGTGAGAGGGATGGGAACTGGGAGGCGAGGTCTCCTCCAGGATGCAAGGTTGAGGGCTCAGTAAACGGGCTGGACCGGGATTGGGAAGGGAAGAGCAGGGGAAGGGAGAAACGGAGGCAGATCACTCTGTCTCCTGAAGGATCTGGACCCTTCCCCTAGTGGGGGGTTTGCGGGAAAGATTGGGTGCCTTACAGCAGTGTCATCCTCTTAGTGTCCCTGTCCGTAAGGGGCGTACAGCAATACGGAGCGCAGAGTTTTGGCACGGATCTCGTAGGTACAGAGCTTGGCGCTGCCCTTATGTATTTGTTTATATTACTCAGTGTGCGGTGATACGTTTCCCCACACCCCCCTTGTATTTTCAGGAAACCACACACTTCTAATCTATATTGTAAATGGGAATTTTTGTAAGGGGAAGGGAAATTGCCATTGCACACATAAGGGACTTACAAATCCCTTTCAAATCTGTTTCCTCCTCTGGGCTCCTCAACAACCCCTGCAAGGTGGGTGAATAGCAGTTCTTACCTCCTTTTTAGAAGTTTGAAAACTGAGGCCCGGGAAAGAAAATTTTACTTGTTCAAAATATCATGGCCAAGAACTGGAAAATACAGGACCTAAATCCAGTTTTTGAACATAGTATGAGAAAAACTCCTAGCACAGATCTGGGCACTGATGAACCAAGAATTAGTTCCTCTCCCCTTCTTGCGCCTACATGAGAATATCTCTCATTCTAAATACTGCTCTGGGGCGCCTGGGTGGCTCAGTTGGTTAAGCGACTGCCTTCGGCTCAGGTCATGGTCCTGGAGTCCCTGGATCGAGTCCCGCATGGGGCTCCCTGCTCAGCAGGGAGTCTGCTTCTCCCTCTGACCCTCCCCCCTCTCATGTGCTCTCTCTCATTCTCTCTCTCTCAAATAAATAAATAAAATCTTAAAAAAAAAAAAATACTGCTCTGGCCCTGCAACACAGTGTGTATGGCCTGTCTTCTGGTACTAGCTCTTTCCAATATGCTATATGTGAACTCGGACAAGTCATTTTATAGTCTTTCTGAAACGGGGAGACAGGGAAGAAGGACTGCCTACCAGAGCCTCAGGTTGGTGTCGTCTGAGCATTAAATTGATGACTAATAATGACCTTGTTTACCAGTTCCTTTTATAGTTGCTGAGCAAGCAATTAAGTTGTGAGAGCCCCACCAATGAGAGTGAGTTCTAAAGCTCAGGTCCCTCTTCTCTTCCATGAATGAGGTGAGGAGAAGGCTAGTTTCATAGGTCAGTTTCGTAATTCCAGGTGAGGCTGTTGCAGGGTTTCCTGAGGGCAGAGAAATAGAAGAGTCCCTCCTCTCCACCTCTTAGGAATCTGCATTCATTCCCGTAAAAGCCACCTCAAAAGAATCCAATAATGAGGGGCTCCTGGGTGGCTCAGTCGCTAAGTGTCTGCCTTCAGCTCAGGTCAAGA
This sequence comes from Neomonachus schauinslandi, assembly GCF_002201575.2. Lineage (NCBI taxonomy): Eukaryota > Metazoa > Chordata > Mammalia > Carnivora > Phocidae > Neomonachus > Neomonachus schauinslandi. The sequence continues at coordinate 11,798,450 of NC_058406.1, read as the reverse complement.
TCCCAGGGTCCTGGGATGGAGCCCCACAGCATCAGGCTCCCTGCTTAGCGGGGAGTCTGCTTCTCCCTCTCCCTCTGCCTGCTACTCCCCCTGCTTGTGCTCGCATGTGCATGCTCTCTCTCTGTCAAATAAATAAATCTTAAAAAAAAAAAAAAAAAGAATCCAGTAATAAACTTGGTATATTATCAGTAGGTAATATTCAGGTTCCTAGGACTCTAAGATATGGTAGGATTTCTCTTCTGAATTCCTTTTATGCATTAGTCTGCACCAGTGAACCATAGTTCTTGCCTATAGTGTTTAGCTATAAGGTATTAATTGATTGTATTGCCTTATTCGTCTAGGCTGTGAACAACGTTAGGGCAAGTACCGCCTTCTCTCATTTATGTATCTCATTGCTCTTAGCACTGGCAGGTCTTAGGATACCTGTCTGCCAATCAGAATAATAGAGAAACTGATAATATTGCCAGTGTTGAAAAGCAGAATTATTTTCTGGGCTATGCTAGTCGCTTGACCCTCCAGTTTAATCTTATGAGGTAGACATTAATATTTCCTCCTCTTTATACAAAAGAGGAGATAGAATCAGAGAGGTTAAGTAATTTGCCAAAGAAACACAGCTACTAAGTGGTAGAGCTTGGATTTAAACCAGTGCCACTAACACATTTCAGAAACAAGCCTGCACTTTCCGTTTTACTCAGGTTTATACAGACTCCTTTGCCTTCCTCCTCTCCATTTCCACATCTTTCTTTCCTACCTCCAAATTTGTGTCTGTTCTATTGAGCTCCAAGCCTGCTCCTTAAGGAAACTTTCCTAAAGAAATAACAAGGCCGGGGCACCTGGCTGGCTTAGTTGGTAGAGCATGCAACTCTTGATCTCAGGGTCATGAGTTCAAGGCCCCACATTGGACTTAGAGCTTACTTAATTAAAAAAAGGGGGGAGCACCTGGGTGGCTCAAGCAGTTGAGCGTTGGACTCTTGGTTTAAGCCCCACGTGGGGCTCTGCACTCAGCATTGAGTCTGCTTGAGGTTCTCTCCCCTCTGCTCCTCTCTGCACATTCTCTCTCTCTTTCTCCTTTAAAAAAGGGGGGGGGGCGCCTCAGATGGTTGGGCGTCTGCCTTCGGCTCGGGTCATGATCCCGGGGTCCTGGGATCGAGTCCACGTCAGGCTCCTGGCCCAGCGGGGAGCCTGCTTCTCCCTCTCCCTCTGCCTCTCCCCCTGCTCATTCTCTCTCTCTCTCTCTCTCTCTCTGTATCTCTCTGTCTCAAATGAATAAATAATTTTTTAAAATCTTAAAAAAAAGAAAGAGTATTCTCCAAAGTTTGAATCTCAAATACACAACCTCCATCGAGTACATTTAAAGAAATTTGCTAGGGGTGCCTGGCTGGCTCAGTCAGTAGAGCGTGTGGCTCTTGATCTCAGCGTCATGAATTCAAACCCCATGTTGGGCATAGAGAAACAAAACAGAACAAAAAAAACCTTACAAGGTCCTATGTGGTCTGGCTCTCCTGGTAACTTCCTAATTTCCTTCCCCATTCCTGTCTCACTCACTCACTCCATTCTCAACAACATTTACCACCTTGTTGCTCCTCAAACACGTGTCCACCTCAAGATTTGTGCTGAGTGTCCCCTCTGCCCAGTTTGCTCTTTCCCTAGATACAGGCATGGCTTGCTCGCTCACCTCCTTCGGGTCTTGCTCAACTGTCAACCTTTTCAGTGAAGTCTTCCCTGGCCACCCCATTTAGAATTGTAGAATTATAGCCAGGACCCCCACCCCTCCTTTTTATTGTCCTCCCCCCGCCCATTGCACTTATCCCTTGGGCCCACATACTATCGATGTTATTTGTGTGTGCCTCCAGCCACTGTAAGCTCCACAAGGATCAGAATGTACATGTATTTTGCCCTTGATCTCCAGGGGCCTAGAACAGTCCCTGGAACATAGAAGCCACTCTGTAATATTTATTGAACAAATAAACAAATGAATAGGTCTGGGCTAGCTACTACCTAAGATCTTGCTAATTGTATGAGTTGAGTGTTCTTAGGTTTGTTTGTGAAAAGGAATTATCTTTTTGTGCTGTTCTGTTTTGGATTTGCATTTTTGCTACAGACAGAATGAGTAAAGCGTTGAACTTTGCAGTCAAATGACCCGTGTTTGAATCCTGGCTCTTTTGTTGTATGATTTTTACTTTCGTTTTTTAACTGAGAATAATAAAATTTCCCGTTGTGGAGATGTTGTAAAGATTAGAGACAATTTAGTACAGCATTTCACACATGGTAAGGGCTCAGTGAATGGAAGTTTTGTTTTTGTTTTTGGTTTTTTGGTTTTTTGGTTTTTACTTCTACTGGGACACCTGTGTAACAAATTTTTAGATTTCTCTATTGCACAAATTTATTTGTTCTTATCGCAGCTGCCATATTCTTCTGGATTAACCCTTAGTGCAGCCCTCAAGTGAACCACTCCTTCACTTAGAACCACAGCCTCTTCTGGTAATTTTGATTTCCATATCTTCTCTCCTGCTTCCTGTTAGGAAGCATCCCACCCCACCCCCCACCCCACCAAGTGTTGTATAAAATATACAAAATGAATTTAAATTAGTTGTTTAGAAAAAATTAGTAACACTTTGGGGTACCCCAAAACTTATGTTAGGGCTCATTGCCTTATAGTACTCTGTTGTGATGCACCCCTGCATTGTTTTGTCTCACATCATTCGTAGGATAAGAATTTAAATGATCTGTGAAAAACCTAATCACATTTGGGGAGATCTGCATGAGCAAGTGTAGACCTTTGTGTTTTTGTAGAGTGCCTATGAAGCAGACATAGGTCTTAGGAAGAGGTGTTAAGGTGAGGACCTGTGGCAGGTGGTGGCCGTTCACCTTCAATAAGCCTTTGTGGGAGTGAGACCGAGCTTCCTGGGACTGGATGCCTTTTGCCCTCTGGCAGAACTATTAAAGCAGCCTTCACAACCATGGAACTAGAGTTGGCAACTCCAAAGTCCCAGGTTCTTTTGAAAGTCCAAGCTTTACTAATGTTTTGGCCAAAAAAAAAAAATTGAAGGAGTTATGTTTTAAAGGCATTTTGTCCCTCTTTCTTCTAGCATCTACCACAGGCAAGGCAGCCACCCACCCAACTGTCACACAACCCAGCAGTTACCTTCCTGGGCATTTATCCCAGAGAAATGGAAACATGTTCACAAATATTCATTGTAACTTCATTGTAGCCAAAAACGGGAAACAACCCAGATGTCCTTCAGTGGGAGAATGGCTACACAAGCTGGAGTCCATCATACCATGAAACGCTACTCAGTAGTAAAAAGAAACACTACTTGGATGAACCTCCAGAGAATTATGCTGAATAAAGAAAAGCCAATCCCAAAAGGTTACATACTAGATGATCCCATTTATATATAGCATTCTTGAAATGACAAAATTATGGGAATAGAGATGGATTAGTGATGGCTAGGAAGGGAGGGAGGCATGAGGGGTGGGGTGTGGCTTTGATAAGAGCAATACGGGGGGTCTTTGTGGGGATGGGTATGCTCTGTGTCTTGACTGTACCAGTGTTGATGTTCTGGTTGTGGGATTGTGCTGTAGTTTTGGACAGTGTTTTCACAGGGGGAAATTGAGTAAAGGATATGAGAGATCTCATTATTATTTCTTATAAATGCATGTGATCCGGTATCTCAAAATGAAAAGTTTAATTTTTTTAAAAAGCAACAAACTCTGGATATATACAACACTGTGAATGAATCCCAGAAGCATTATGTCAAGAGAAAGAAGCTAGACCCAAGTCCGATTGCATTTATATGAAATTCTGTAAAAGGCAAATCTGTAGTGATAGAAAGCACAGCAGTTACAAGGGTTAGGGAGAGGGCACTGATTGTAAATTTAGGAACACTAGAGAACTTTCTAGATGGAAATGTTCTGTCATAATTATGGTAGGAGTTACACTTCTTTGTTAAAACTCATCAAGCTATACACTTAAAATTGGTGAATTTTATTGTAATGAATTATACCTCATTAAATCATCCATAATTATACCTCATTAAATCTAACCAAAACAGTTAGCAAGCGGAAGGCTGCTGGAGCAAATATCTTCAGTGATCTTTTCACTTCGTCCACTTTGTCTTAAACGCCACAAGGTGGCGTTAACCAAATGTTCCTGCTGTTTTACAAAATGGAGTTCCTAGGGGGTGCCAGCCTGGCTCAGTCGCTAGAGGGAGCGACTCTTGCTGTCCAAGTCATGAATTCAAGCCCCACGTAGAGCTTAAAAATAAATAAAACAGAATGGAATAGAATAGAATCCTGCCTTTAATTCCTTAAAAAAAAAAAAGATGGGAGTCCCTGATGGAAGATGTTCCTTTTACTGCTGATCCTAGCCAGATTGGTAATAAAAGAAAATAACACTTCACCTTCATTCTCACCTTCTGTCTGTTTCCTTTTCTCATACTGAGATCTGATGTTTATATTTTCAGCCTCACTTAATACAGGACACTTTTTTTTTCCTTTTTATTGTTATGTTAATCACCATACATTACTTCATTAGTTTTTGATGTAGTGTTCCATGATTCATTGTCTGTGCATAGCACCCAGTGCTCCATGCAGAACGTGCCCTCTTTAATACCCATCACCAGGCTAACCCATCCTCCCACCCCCCTCCCCTCTAGAACCCTCAGTTTGTTTTTCAGAGTCCATCGTGTCTCATGGTTCATCTCCCACTCCGATTCCCCCCCTTCATTCTTCCCCTCTTGCTATCTTTTTTTTTTTTTCTTAACATATATTGCATTCTTTGTTTCAGAGGTACAGATCTGTGATTCAACAGTCTTGCACAATTCACAGCGCTCACCATAGCACATATCCTCCCCAGTGTCTATCACCCAGTCACCCCATCCCTCCCACCCCACCCCCCACTCCAGCAACCCTCAGTTTGTTTCCTGAGATTAAGAATTCCTCATATCAGTGAGGTCATATGATACATGTCTTTCTCTGATTGACTTATTTCGCTCAGCATAACACCCTCCAGTTCCATCCATGTCGTTGCAAATGGCAAGATCTCATTCCTTTTGATGGCTGCATAATATTAATTCAGGACACTTTTTGCCAGCAATTATGACCATCACATTTCTTGTAGTTACACAATTAACCTTCCCAGTTTTTCATCTTTTTTTACCAGTTTATAAGAGAACTAGCTGGCCTGGAAGATAGTCTGCATGTGTCTGCATACAAACTGGGGGCTCAGCTGCTAGTTGCTGTTTGGACTGACAGGACGCCCACTCTGCCCCTCGGATGGGGCCCAGGAGACTTGGTGTGGCCTCCGCCTGGTGTCCTCCTCCTGGATGGAAGAGTTTCAAGGGCTGTGGGATGGGGACAGCATGTTTGTGTTAATCTAATGCTCAAGTTTTGCTTTTTTCTTTTTTCCCTTTTTAAATTTTATTTTATTTTAAATTCCAGTATAATTTTTTGCATTTTTCTTCAATTTTTCCTAACCATAAATTGAACTGCTGTGTGCAAAGGCCTGGACCAGGTACACTGGGAGATGTAAAATGTAACCTGTTCCGTGCTGTGAGTGGTTAATTTTATGTGTCAACTGGGCCACAGGGTGCCCAGGTAGTTGGTCCGACACTCTGGGTATTTCTGTGACGGTGTTTTTGGATGAGTTTAACGTTTAAATCAATAGACCAGGGCGCTTGGGTGGCTCAGTCAGTTAAGCAACTGCCTTCAGCTCAGGTCATGATACCAGGGTCCTGGGATCGAGCCCCGCATCGGGCTCCCTGCTCAATGGGGAGCCTGCTTCTCCCTCTGCCTCTGCTGCTCCTTCTACTTTTGCTCTCTCGCTTGCACTCTCTCTCTCAAATAAATAAAATCCTTTTAAATAAATAAACCAAGTAATGTGGGTGGGCCTTATCCAATCAGCTGAGGGCATAAGTAGAACAAAAGGCTCCTCTTCCTCAAATAAGAAGGAATTCCTCCTGCCTGACTGCTTTCAAACTGAACATCAACTCTTGGGTTTTAAGCCTGCTGGCCTTTGATCTAGAACCACATCATCGGCTCTCCTGGCTCATGGGCCTTCAGGCTTGGGCTGGATTTACATCATTGGCTCTCCTGGGTCTCCAGCTTGCCAACTGCAGCTCTTGGGGCTTGCTATCCTCCATAGTCATGAGCCAATTCCTTATAATAAATCTCTTTTTATAAATATATATATGTATGTATGTATTTTTCATATGTATGTATACATGTATATGTATGTATAAATATACACATTGCTGATTCTGTTTCTCAGGAGAACTCTAATACACATGCCCTCAAGGAATTTAAGACATAAAAAGAAGACAGAACCAAGAAGAGACCTGCAAATATTCAAAAATAAATAGGATAGTACAGTGTTTTAGGAACATGGGTTCTGGCGTCAGGCAGACTTGGGTTCCAGTTGTGGCTCCTCTCATCAGCTCATATAAATAGTGGCTTTAAAAATGAGTATGAATTCAAATATGAAACTTTTGAGCAATAGCACCCTTTTTGCAAATCTGTTCTTAGGGGGAAGCTGTTCCGGTGAAGGAGGGAAGGAATCAGAGGCCAAACCTCCTTACCGTCCCTCTCGTAGCAGCCCTGCAGTGGCACCCGGGGGTTCTGGGCTCAACGGTGTGAGCTGGCAGAGACGGAATATCCAGGAGCTGGAATAGAATATTCCTCGAGAACAGGACTCAGCTGTTTGTTAGTTCCCTAAATGTAGTCTCTTCTTTCCTGCTATAGTGCTGTGAACTGAATGTTTGTGTTCCCCCAGAATTCATACGTGGAAATCCCAGCCCCCATTGTGATGGTGCTTGAAGGTGGAGCCTGTGAGAGGGAATTAGGGTTAGATGATGAGGTCAGGAGGGTGGGGCCTTTAGGATGGGCTTGGCGCCCTTACAAAAAGAAGAAAAGACACAAGATCTCTCTCTCTGCCACATGAGGGCACAGCAAGAAAGCAGCTATCTGTAAACCAAGAAGAGGGTCCTCACCAGATACCAAGTCTGCCTGACACCTTGATCTTGGACTTCCTAGCCTCCAGAACTGTGAGAAACATGTCGTTTAAGCCACCCAGTCTTTGGTGTCTTGTTACAGCAGCCCGGGCTGACTAAGACACCTAATCTAAAAGCACCAGCATCTCGTTATGACAACTACAGTAGCTTTCTACTGGTTTCTCCACATGTTGTCTGACAGTTCTTCCTTCAAGCCAGTGATATTCTTCTCAAAAATAAAGAATGATTGTGTCTCCCACCTGATAATTTGTGATAGCCTCTCATTGCTCTTAGGATAAAATCGAAATCTTGACTTGCTCACATCTTCCACTTCCATCCTTACTCAAGCCTCCCTCACTCATACTGGACTTCTCTCGGTTCTCCCAGATGCACTGTGCTCTCCCCGATCTGGGCCTCCACACATGTTGTCCCCTCAGTTTATACATCCCTACTCCTTCCCCTGATCCCTACTTACCAAGCCACAGCTTGAATATCCTTTATGGGGCCTTCCCTGATCTCTTGTACTAGTGTAAGTCTCTGTTGGGTTCTTCCCTCTTTATACTTTATTATGAATATTTAATTTCTCTTGCTGGGGCGCCCGGGTGGCTCGGTCAGTTGAGCATCTGCCTTCGGCTCAGGTCATGATTCCAGGGTCCTGGGATCAAGCCCCGGATCAGGCTCCTTGCTCAGCGGGGAGCCTGCTTCTCCTTCTTCTTCTGCCTGCCACTCCCCCTGCTTGTGCGCTTGCTCTCTCTCTCTCTCTCTCCGTCAAATAAATAAAAATCTTTTTATAGGGGCGCCTGGTGGCTCAGTCGTTAAGCATCTGCCTTCAGCTCAGGTCATGATCCCAGGGTCCTGGGATCGAGCTCCGCAGGAAGCCTGCTTCTCCCTTTCCCACTCCCCCTGCTTTTGTCCCCTCTCTCACTGTGTCTCTTTCTGTCAAATAAATAAAATCATAAATAAATTAATTTAATTAAATAAATTTCTCTCTTGCTCATACAAAGTAGATTCTGTGAGGGCAAAGACTTTGTTTCATTATGTGCTATTTCACCCGCCCCCAGTACCATATCTGGTATGTGCTAGGTGCTTAGTATTTGTTGGATATCAAATGACTGCCTTTCTTGGGAAGACTGTGTCAGGAGGCACCTTGGTGGCTCAGTCAGTTAAGCGTCCCAACTTGATTTCGGCTCAGCTTGTGGTATCTGGGTTGTGAGATGGGAGCCTTGCCATGGGCTCTGGGTTCAGCAGGGAGTCTGCTTTAGACGCTCCCTCTGCCCCTCCCTGCTCCGTGCGCTCACATACTCTACTCTAAAATAAATAAATCTTGGGGCTCCTGGGTGGCTCAGTCATTAAGCGTCTGCCTTCAGCTCGGGTCGTGATCCCAGGGTCCTGGGATTGGGCCCTGCATCAGGCTCCCTGCTAGGCGGAAAGTCTGCTTCTTCCTCTCCCACTCCCCCTGCTTGTGTTGCTGCTCTCGCTATCTACTCTCTCTCTCTCTGTCTGTCAAATAAAACCTTTTAAAAATTAGTTAATTAAATCTTTAAAAAAACAAAACAAAAAAAAGACTGTGTGTCAGTAATGGGTGGGTTTGTGTCCAGTGTGGTAGTTTATAGTGCCAGCTAAACAGAAGGATTTATCTTGCATTTTTAATATTTTTTTTTTCCTTCTTGTGAATTTTTTCAATTTCAGGCCTGCCGGGGGGCACAGACAGCTGCCGCTGCAGCTCCCCGAATCAAGAAATTTGCCATCTACCGATGGGACCCAGACAAGACTGGAGATAAACCTCATATGCAAACTTATGAAATTGATTTGAATAAGTGAGTATCTATGTGAGAGCTAGGTATTTGATAAGTGAAAGTGTACTCTTGATCTGATTCAGGGACATGCTTTTCACATCCTTGGAAGGTTTAAAAACAGATCATTCAGTGGCTCTGGAATTTATCATCTCTTTTTCAAACAAGAATGAGGTATGTACCTGATTCAAAAAGATAACCGGGGGCACCTGGGTAGCTCAGTCAGTTAAGCATCCGACTCTTGGTTTCAGCTTAGGTCTTGATCTCAGGGTTTTGAGTTCAGTCCCCATGTTGGGCTCCCCTCTGGGCATGGAGCCTACTTTAAAAAAAAAAGACTAATACCAAGAAGATTAACTTTTGAGAAATTCCTTTCCTTTCCCCAAATCAGAGGATGACAAATTTCTAGGAGTATTGGTAGAGCTGGATAGACACCATAAATGTGGCTGGAATGGTGATATGACAAGATAGGGATGTAGTTAAAATATTAACAGAGATTCGTACCTCTGTTATTTTTTCTATTCCTGTCACATCAAAGTGCCACAAACTTAGTGGCTTAAAACAACATCGATTTAGTATCTCCCAGTTGTACAGGTTAGAAGTCTGGTAAAGGTTTCATCAGACTAAAATCGAGGTGTCAGCAGGCCATGTTCCTTTCTGGAGACTAAGGGGAAATCCATTTTCTGTTCCTTCGGGCTGTTGGCAGAATTCGGTTCCTTACAATTGCAAAATCAAGGTCCCTGTTTTCTCGTTGGCTGTAAGCTGAGGGCCACTCCCAGCTTTTAGAGGCCTCTGTGCTCTGTGGCTCATAGTCCCCACCTTCAAAGGCAGCAACAGCAGCTTGAGTCCCTCATCTCTCTCTGAGCCACTCTTCTCTCATCAGCTTCCACCCTGAAGGATCTCCACAGGTAGCCAAAGGGAAGGAAGAATCTAGTGAGCTGAGCTCCAGCTTCCCACTGTGCCACCCCTCCCCTCCCCAGCATAACCAGAACTGCTCTATTTTATGATCTGTTTTATTTGTCAGTGAATAAGTATTTTATTTCTTTTGAACAAAAGATTCCATAGTGCCAAAAAAAGGTTTGAAAACTACTACTCTCAATGCTTTCTTTGACTCTGTATTGACACGTAAGTTCTATTAAGCAATATAGCTAGTTGATAATATAACATTCTTGTCAAGGAGACAATTACCAAATACTCAGCAACCAAAAATCATTAGTAAAACTCAAAGAAAAGGGGGCGCCTGGGTGGCTCAGTCGTTAAGCGTCTGCCTTCAGCTCAGGTCATGATCCCAGGGTCCTGGGATCGCGTCCCACATCGGGCTCCCTGCTCGGCGGGAAGCCTGCTTCTCCCTCTCCCACTCCCCCTGCTTGTGTTCCTGCTCTCGCTGTCTCTCTCTCTCAAATAAATAAATAAAATCTTTAAAAAAAAAAAAAAAAAAAACTCAAAGAAAAGGAAATTGTACAGGCCACACTTGATTTTGGTTCAGGTCATGATCTTGAGGATGTGGGATAGAGCCCCATGTCAGGCTCCACGCTCTGCGCAGTCTGCTTAAGATTTTCTCCCTTTGCCTCTTTGCCCTGCTCATGGGTGCCTGCGTTAGATAGGTAGATAGGTAGATAGGTAGATAGATAGATAGATAGATGATAGATAGATAGATAGATAGATAGATAGATAGATAGATAGATAAATAGAAAGAAAGAAAGAAAGAAAGAAAGAAAAGAAAAGAAAGTCAGTCTTCAAAACAAAATCACGGGCATCCGGCTGGCTCAGTTGGTAGAGCATGCAACTCTTGATCTCAGGGTTGTAACTTCAAGCCCCATGTTGGGCATGGAGCCTACTTAAATTAAAAACTATTTTAAAAATCAGTGCTCTCCAGAGAGACAATAAAATCCAGAGTTTCTACACCATGTTATTCACGAGGACCAACGTAAAGTCCAGCCTCACTAATCATACCAAGAAGAGTAAAACATGACCCAAACTCAAGTGGAAAGACAAACAGTAAAATAGTAAAATGAGAGACCCAAATCCAAACACATCAATAATTACACCATGTAAAGGCACTAAACACTCCAATTAAAAGGCAAACATTGTCAGAATAGATAAAAAGCAAAACCAAGTTTCATGCTGCTTACAAGAAATGCACTTTAAATATTGTTAAAAACAAAATTCAACTAAGTAAATTTTTTTTTAAGATTTTATTTATCTATTTGACAGAGACACAACGAGAGAGGGAACACAAGCAGGGGGAGTGGGAGAGGGAGAAACAGGCTTCCTGCAGAGCAGGGAGCCCGAGCGAGGCTCGATCCCAGGACCCTGGGATCATGACCTAAGCTGAAGGCAGATGCTTAATGACTGAGCACCCAGGCGCCCCGCAACTAAGTAAATTTTAAAGATTTTACTGACTTTATGTAACCATTCCTGAATCAGGCAGCATGTAATCTAGCAGATAGATTAGATGCTGCCAGGTACCAAGGGGCACCCAGTGGTTCATACAGTTAAGCATCCAGCTCTTGACCTCAGCTCAGGTTTGATCTCAGGGTTGTGGTTGGAGTCTACTTTAAAAAAAAGGGGGGGGGTGGGGCACCTGGGCGGCTCAGTCAATTAAGCATCTGCCTTCGGCTCAGGTCATGATCCCAGAGTCCTGGGATTGAGCCCCACATCAGGCTCCCTGCTCCGCAGGAAGCTTGCTTCTCCCTTCCCCACTCTCCCTGCTTGTGTTCCCTCTCTGTGTCTCTCTCTGTCAAATAAATAAATAAAATCTTTAAAAAACAAAGAAAAGGGAGCTCCACAGAGCTGTACAAAATGAAAGACTTATAGGCAGACAGGAGTGGGAAGAAAGAACAAAAAAGCATATTGGTTATGGCAAAGTCACTTTCCTTTACAGGATGGCAAAATCAATTAGGCAAATGCCTAACTAGGTGATTCCTAATTGACTGGTTTTAAATTACATTTCTGGAAGAACCAAAACTGAAGGTAAGTCTCAGTTTGACATGAGGCTTGGCATAAGTGACTCCATTTTGGGCCTGTTGTTTTGTTTTTAACAATGTAAAGACACAGGTTGAAGATAAAAGATATCTATACAAACTGCATAAGCATAAGAAAGGTAGAGTGGCTATGGTAAAATCAGATTACTAAAAGGCAAAGAATATGCCAGAAATAAGAGGACATCTCATAATGATAAAGGGATCATTTTATCAGGAAGACCTGTCAATCGTAAATGTGTATACACCTAATAACAGAGCTTCAAAGTTGGCAGAATTGAAGAATTTCAAGAATTAAGGAACAAACATCTGCAGTCCTTTCAGCAATGGGTAGAACAATTAAGAAGTAAAGAAAGATAATGTGAACATTATCATTCATCTTGCTCTAATTAATATTTTTGAGACATCACACCAAATGGTTGCAAAACACGTTCTTTTCAAGTGTGCATGCTACATTCACTGTGATAACTGGGCCGTAAAAAAAAATCAAATAAATTCCAAAAACTTGGGATCTTCTAGCGTGAATTCAAATAGAAAGCAGTAGGGGCACCTGAGTGGTTTAGTCGTTAAGCATCTGCCTTCGGCTCAGGTCATGATCCCAGGGTCCTGGGATCGAGCCCCACATCAGGCTCTCTGCTCCGTGGGAGGCCTGCTTCTCCCTCTCCCACTCCCCCTGCTTGTGTTCCTGCTCTCTGCTCTCTCTCTCTCTCTGTCAAATAAATAAATAAAATCTTTAAAAAAAAAAACAAAAAACAAAAAGCAGTAACAGGACATCTGAGGGAGACACAGCCCTTAAAATATGATGTAGGAGTGCTTGGGTGGCTCAGTCGGTTGAGCATCTGACTCTTGGTTTCAGCTCAGGTAATGATCTCAGGGTCCTGGGCTGGAGCCCCACTTTGGGCTCCGTGCTGGGCGTGGAGCTTGCTTGCGATTCTCTCACTCTACCCCCCCACTCCCCCTCTCAAAAAATTAATTAATTAATTAATTTTAAAGATGTAAAAACTAGAAGAAAATTTTATGTATTCATGAAACCTCAGGAAGGGGTGTGGTCTTTTTAGATTTAACAGTGATAGTATCATAAGAGGAAAAGGTAGTTTAACGATGTAAGCATTTAAATCTGTGTTTTAAAAAATTCCATTACCCAAGGGGCGCCTGGGTGGCTCAGTCAGTTAAGCTTCTGCCTTCAGCCCAGGTCATGGTCCCAGGGTCCTGGAATCGAGTCCTGCATCGGGCTCCCTGCTCGGTGGGGAGGCTGCTTCTCCCTCTCCCTCTGCTGCTCCCCTTGCTTGTGCTCTCTCTCTCTCTGTCAAACAAGTAAATAAAATCTTTAAAAAAAAAAAATTCCATTACCCAAATTAGAAGTCAAATAGCCTAAGTTGCTGATTGAGGGCTGCGGGTGGGGGAGGGGCAGGGTTCGCATCAAATATAATAGATTTGTGGTATATATTTTGGTTTTGTCCAGGGTTTTTCTGGCTCCTAAAACCCTCATAATCCTCCTAAACCCTCGTAATCCTAAGAGATAAGAGCTACAGAGTTATCTTTTATTATAATATTTTGGTTTTGCTCCTAGTTCCTGAAATAGCTCCAGATAAATAACAAAGGTAAAATGCGTAGTCTTTTGTTATTCATAAGAGCCTTTCAGCCACCAGCCTTTATGTTAATGAGGTGATTTCTAGAAATATCCTAGATAACTGGGAGGAACCCACCCTGTCTGGAAGTTTGGAACACAGAGGCCTACCCCTTGACCTGGGAGGGGAGAGAGATTAGAGGTGAATCATTTAAACCAGCAGCCAGTGTAACCAATCATGCCGAGGCCCTGAAGCCTCCTTAAAATCCATGGAGTATGGGGTTCAGAGAGCTTAGGTGGGTGAACTCATGGAGGTCCAGGGAGAGGGCGTGACTCTGCTTCCCCTTCCCACATACCTGGCCCTGTGCATCTCTTCCATTTGGCTCTTTTACTAAGTCATAGTCTAGTAAGTTAACTGTTTTTCTGAGTTCTGTGAGCCACTCTAGCAGTTATCAAACCCAGGGAGGGGATCATGAGAATCTCTGATTTATAGCCAGCCATCCGGAGCACAGGTGACAGCTAGACTTGCAAGGTCTGAGGAGGGTGGGCAGTCTGTGAACCGAGCCCCTCCCCTGTAGGACCTGAGGCTGTCTCTGTGTCAATGGGCAGATTGAGTTATGATGTGGGACACCCAGCTGGTGTTGCAGGATTGCTCGGTTCTGGAAACTACGCATTTGGTGACCAGGAGTATCAGAAGTGAAGTATCGGGGGTGAGGAGGTGAAAGGTTCACAGCTTTAAAAAAAATTTCCTTTGGGGCGCCTGGGTGGCTCAGTCGTTAAGCGTCTGCCTTCGGCTCAGGTCATGATCCCAGGGTCCTGGGATCAAGTTCCACGTCAGGCTCTCTGCTCAGATGTCTTAGATCATATTATGATAAAATGCAGGGAGTTTGAACTTCCCATCAATACAACTGGGGTGTTTTGTTGTTTTTGGTCAGATGTGGTCCTATGGTGTTGGATGCTTTAATCAAGATTAAGAATGAAATTGATTCTACCTTGACCTTCCGAAGATCATGCAGAGAAGGTAAGCATTTCCTTCCTTGTTAGGCTTTAGACACTTAGGCTCTGGTTCCAGGGCCTGCCACAACTGAGCTGGCCTTCTGCCAGGTGACCTTGCTGGGCATCACACTTCCTTTCCTTGGGTAAATGCACCAAAAATTCCAAGCATAGGGGCGCCTGGGTGGCTCAGTCGTTACGCGTCTGCCTTTGGCTCGGGTCATGATCCCAGGGCCCTGGGATCGAGCTCCGCATCGGGCTCCCTGCTCGGCGGGAAGCCTGCTTCTCCCTCTCCCACTCCCCCTGCTTATGTTTGCTCTCTCGCTGTGTCTCTCTCTGTCAAATAAATAAATAAAATCTTAAAAAAATTCCAAGCGTGGGCGCCTGGGTGGCTCAGTCGTTAAGCGTCTGCCTTCGGCTCAGGTCATGATCCCAGGGTCCTGGGATCGAGTCCCACATCGGGCTTCCCGCTCTGCGGGAAGCCTGCTTCTCCCTCTCCCCCTCCCCCTGCTTGTGTTCCTGCTCTCGCTATGTCTCTCTCTGTTAAATAAATAAAATCTTTAAAAAAAAATTCCAAGCGTAGTACAGGTTCTGGTTTCTGAGTTTTCTTCCCGTTGGGAGCTTTATGTCACGTGGTTACTGCATCTGGCGACCCCCCTGAGCTGCCGCACCCTTCGGGGACTAGCTCCCACCTGCTAGCAGCCACCTCAACATCGTGCTGAGCTCATTCACTGGAGGGGAGGTGGGGGGGGACAGTGGAGAGTTTCTAGTTGGTGCTTACGCACACTTAACCCTTATCTAGCAGGGGGTACCGTGCCCCCGCCCCCCAGCTCCCAGCATTACGTGTGTACACGTGTATAGAGCAGCTGCTCAGTAGAAACGTTCTGGGTGGGAACAGTTTCCCACAGTATGCTGCTGGTGCTACAGGAGCTGATTTTAGGCAGTGTTCAGACCAGCATTTTTTACTGTAATAGCTGTATATTTATGTGACATGTTAGAAAAATATAATTACTAATGACCATGTAACAGTGATAATCGTCTTTTAATATAAATTTAAGTAAAAATGAGTTGATTTTAAGAAAACTCATAAATAATCCTTCAGCAGTACTCGGACGTGGCAAAAATCGCAAGGGATACCACAAGGGCTGATGGTTCCTGACAGCCATAGAGCCCAGTCAGTGGGCCAGGCTCTGTTCTGGGCACTTGAAGGGGAATAGACCAGCACTATGAGTGTTTAGGCCCAGGGAGGTTAAGGGACTTCCAAAAAAACACATAGATAGTTAGCTGGGGAGCCAGGAGTCAGCCAGAGCTGTCAGATTCCAGATCTGCACTCAGGCGGTAACTCTGCTGGCCAGGCTGGGAAGACCTGGGATAAAACCAAAACAGGGTAGTTTGGGCCACGACCAGTGTGAAACTTCTTCCTAAAATGACCTTTCATAAAAGGAAAAGTCACTATAGATACTGGCCCATCACTCTTGTCTGTGTTCTGCTGTACGTTTCAAGTATTTCAGTCTTCTTCTAAGACGTCTGCTTTGATTCAGCTAATCGTACAGGGTGGGATTTAGTGTACCAAATGCTGACAGATACTAGGATAGTTTGGCTGAGTCCTGCTGTTCAGGGAACGTTCTGCTGTAATTAAATACCAGCCTTCCCCGTGTAAGTCCTGGCAACACAGGAAATATAGATGCTTTTCAGTAACCTTTCCCCGTAAGACTTTTTCAGAGCCAGGAACATATGATGCGATCCATCTGGACTAAAAAGTATGAGGCAGAATGATATTAATTAATCCCACCCAGAATGATTTTAATTAATTGATATAAATGAATATCAAAAAGGGAATACTTTTTATTCCCTTATTGATTGTTAAGAGACTTTCCAGGGGAGGCTTTTTCAGAGAAGACTCATTGGATTTATTTTTTAAATAGTATACCATTTCTTATAAGAGCATACTTCTCTGGTTGGATGCTAGGCACATGTAAATATATTGATAGCATTCAGTCTCTTGGGAAACTTAAGGGGTATTTGCTTATGATGGGTCTTTGTGTTCTCTTACACGCCTACTAGGATTTACGGGAAGGCGCCTGGGTGGCTCAGTCTGTTAAGTGTCTGCCTTTGGCTCAGGTCATGATCCCAGGGTCCTGGGATTGAGTCCCACATCAGGTCCCCTGCTCAGTGGGGCATCTGCTTCTCCCTCTCACTCTCAAATAAATAAAACCTTTAAAAAAAAGGATTTACAGGAGAAGAGGGTGTGGTCTTACTAAAGTGATAACCCAGTACAGTTTCACAAGTAATAACATTTCTCTGACCTGATGATCTTCAAAAAGCTTCAGAGAAGTGGGTTCAGATTGCATAGTCCTCTTTAAACTCTGAAATACCTAGGAAATTTCCATACACAGCAAATGAGTCCAGGCAAAGAAACGTATCATTTTCAGGGTCCTTGGTCAGCACCTTGTTTTTGCTTGGTTTGCTTTGCTTTGCTTTCACATGAGTTCATTCTTCTCCCTGGAAGGGCAATGCTCATGCAGTTAATGTTGGTTTCGTGTCCCGGGGGCAACCACTGTGCTGCTAGTTTTAGTGAAGACAATAGAGTTAAGAGTTCTATGTGGATAATCCATGTCCAGGCCTCAGCTGGAACATGACCAGCACAGTGTTGATTTGCTTTTGGGCTCTGTCACAGTTTGAGTTCAAATAACAGGGGCTTTTTAAAAAAGGGGTTGGGGATGGGGCGCCTGGGTGGCTCAGTCGTTAAGCGTCTGCCTTCGACTCAGGTCATGATCTCAGGGTCCTGGGATCGAGCCCCGCATCAGGCTCCCTGCTCGGCGGGAAGCCTGCTTCTCCCTCTCCCCCCTCCCCCCGGCTTGTGTTCCCTCTCTCGCTGTGTCTCTCTCTGTCAAATAAATAAAATCTTTAAAAATATATAAATAAATAAATAAAAAGGGGGTGGGGGTTGGGGTGCTAATTTACTTCTGAAAATGCATGAAGCATGGCGCTAGGACTGGTGTGGGAACTCCATGATGCCCACAGCGCCCCAGGCCCCTTCTGTCTCCAGCACCGGCTGTAGCGTGTAGATTCCAACCCTTGTTGCCTCACGGTCACAAAATGGCATTTGGAACTACAGTCATTAGATGTACATTCCAGGCAGGAAGACGGAGGAGGAGGAAAACAGCAACAGGGCACCTCTGCCGCAGGTGTACTCCGTGTTGGTGCTGCTCCTGATGGTCGGGGAATGACATTCTAGAAAGAGTTTGCAGCTGGACTGCCAGAACCTGGGTGAGCAAGTGTTAAATGCGTTCTCTCTCTCAGGCATCTGTGGCTCTTGTGCCATGAACATCAACGGAGGCAACACCCTGGCCTGCACCCGAAGGATCGACACCAACCTCAACAAAGTCTCAAAAATCTACCCTCTTCCGCATATGTATGTGATAAAGGATCTTGTTCCCGTGAGTTTCTGCCTCCCCACCCTCTCCCATCCCCTTCTCTCTCCCACTCTCCCTACCCCCTTTTTTTATTTTCCAGGGAGAAGGGAAGAGGTGTGTGTGAGAGAGATACATGTTATCGTTCTCTAGGGCAGGCTTTTTTCCTGGGTTTAATTAAGGAATTTGAATGGTGGAAGATAAACATGCCTAGAAGATTCTCCAGCCACTCATTGGGGAGGATTGTTTGGGAATAATAGGGCATAGGATTTTAGAGTTGGAACAGCCCCAGAATCAAGAATTTGGCCATAACTACAAAGAATTCACGTGGAAAAGACCAGTGGGGAAGGCAACAGCTGTTACACGTTGTACTTTAATCTCTGCCTCCCCGTGTCTTAGCACCTTCACTGACAGGGCTGCAGGATTGGAAGGTTACCCAAGTGGGTGAAGGAGAGATTTCCCAGCCACAATTAACACTCTGACCATTTCTCCTTCTGTCATCCTTGCATGGATCCACACTGAGGGAAGAGAGTCAGACTTCTGCTGGTGTGGGATGGGGAAGTGTCCAAGAATGGGGTGAATAAGAAAGCTAGGGAGTCCAAGGGCAGTGTCCAAGAAATGGGGTGAATAAGAACGCTAGGGAGTGATGGTGGAATCTGACCCTTCTTTTCTTCTTCTTCCTCTTAACCTCAGGACTTGAGCAACTTCTACGCTCAGTACAAATCCATTGAACCTTATTTGAAGAAGAAGGATGAATCCCAGGAGGGCAAGCAGCAGTATCTGCAGTCTATAGAAGATCGTGAGAAACTGGTCATTAGTCCGCATTTATTGTCTTGCTTTGAGGAATTTTGTTGCAAACATGCTTGCCAGGATGCCTGGCTTGAGGGGATGGGGCGGGGAGTAGCAGCATGGGACGCTGCAGACCATTATGGAGCGTATTCTGGAAAGGAACTGCAAGAGCATCTGTCCAAGGGCTGGACACCCATCCTCTCAGGGCCAGGGGGTAGTGTGATCCCACAAGGGGCCCACAGTGGACCAAGGATCCGGAGCACATCTGCCTTGCCTGGAAGGGCATATGATTACCATGTTGCAGAATGTTTGTTTCAGAGGAAACCTGTATGCAAATAATCGAGTCTTGCCAAGGTGACAGCTCCGTCAAAGCTGCTCTTTAATGGTGTGGGCACATCAGACACGTGCCGGCCCCTGGCAGTCGTGCTCCCACCCTGTGTTACAGGTGGCGGCCAAATGGGGACTGGAACCTTGCCGTTCTTTCCTAACGCCGAGTGTCCGGGGACTGCTGGGTGGGGCGGTGATGGCCCTGTCACTCTCTTGGCGTTCCAGTGTCCAGGCTGTGACATCTTACAGTGAAGGGGTCATTCTCAAGTTTTCAGTCTCCTTCTCTGGCACTCTTCCCCCTGAGAAGCCTCTGATTTACACCTGCACTCCATGCATATTCAGTGTCCTTGTGGAGAGGGGCAGTGGGAAAGGGACCCAACAGATGGGTCCTGACAGCATGTCTGCATGGGGCCAAGGACGTGTGCTGTGTCACAGTCGGTACGTCACGCGGTCCTCCGATTCAGCACTTGCCCGAAGAGCATCCCTGACCGGCGCCTCTCGAGCAGGCTGAGCGCACATCCAGGACGGCGGCCGAGTCTTACTCCTTTCTGAATCCCGAGGCCCTGGTGCTGGTTATTTATCAATATGTGTTAGGCACGTGGCTGAGTAAATGCACTGTACCTTTTTTTTTTTTTAAGATTTTATTTATTTATTTGAGACAGAGAGAATGAGAGACAGAGAGCATGAGAGGGAGGAGGGTCAGAGGGAGAAGCAGACTCCCTGCCGAGCAGGGAGCCCGATGCGGGACTCGATCCCGGGACTCCAGGATCATGACCTGAGCCGAAGGCAGTGGCTTAACCGACTGAGCCACCCAGGCGCCCTGCACTGTACCTTTTAGAAGTCTTGGAGAATGTTGAGGCCCTCTCCTCTTCCTGTAAAACTTTAAGAAAGGAGAGCCCTCATGTGAATGCCCAGCGCTCTTCGTGGAGTGATGTAACTCAGTGCGGACAGCTCTCTCCTGGGTCAGGAGTTCTTGTTCTCTGGACAAGGCTCTGCCCCGCATTCCTGACTGGGGCGGGGCGGGGGGGGTGGTGGCGGGTGGACCGTGTCCTGATCGGACCTGGTTTCTGGTCTCTCCGGCCAACTCACCCTCCTGCATTCCTCCCTTAGGCAAGCCCCCAGCTAGGAACCGCCTCCTCCATGCACTAGTAGGAGGGCACGAAGGGCCCCCCTGAGTGTGTTTTCTAGATAACCAAGTTTACACATTTAAATACCAAAAATTTGTTAAGCATTTTTCACTTCCTTAAATTAATACGCTGAACATAACTTTTTCTCACGGTTTTAAAAGGCATCATGCTCACTGTGGGTAATTGGAAAATACAGGTTAACTATTTTAAAATATAAATAATCTGTAATATTCCAGCACCAGGATAACGTCCATTGACAGCTATTTTTGTTTTTTCTTTTATGTGCTACATGACATTTTTATGTAGCTGGGATCAAAATGTAAATATGCTTTTGTATCCTGCCTTCACTTATGTTATTGTGAGCATTTTCCCATGTTCTTTTTTTTTTTTTTTTTAAGATTTTATTTATTTATTTGACAGAGAGAGGCACAGTGAGAGATGGAACACAAGCAGGGGGAGTGGGAGAGGGAGAAGCAGGCTTCCCGCCAAGCAGGGAGCCTGATGCGGGTCTCAGTCCCAGGATCCTGGGATCATGACCTGAGCTGAAGGCAGATGCTTAACGACTGAGCCACCCAGGCACCCCATTTTCCCATGTTCTTAAGAATTCTTCATAAGCATTTGCTTAGACGTTGCTTTCTGCTACCTCAGTTGAATGCATTGTGTATTATTTAACCATTCTACCTACTGTTGGACATTGGACAATGAAATTATTTCCAGTTGCTCAGTGTTACAAATAAGGCTGGATAAACATCTTTATCTTTCGAGTTCTAGCCAAAAATTTGAGTTCCTTTTCTTGTTAGTTTTTCTATAAGTGTATCAAAGAATATGACCATCACCCTATGCTTTCTAGACCAGTGAGGCAGTTTGCACTCCCATCTGCTCTCTGAACAGAACATAGATTTTGTTGAAGACTCAGGGTTACAATCATGACCGTCAACTCTGCGTCATCTGTTACAGTCAGCTGTCAGTGTGCCCTTCTGTCTTGCTGCTTTTAACCGTTTCTGTTTTTCGCAAAATCAGAAAGTCCAGTTTGTTAGAACTGGGGGGACAGATTGAGTCAGCATGGCAGGGTTCAAGTGCAGGCAGGCATTCCAGAGTCGGACTGCCTGGGGTCCCGTCCCAGCCGTGGCTAC
Source organism: Neomonachus schauinslandi (assembly GCF_002201575.2). Classification (NCBI taxonomy): domain Eukaryota; kingdom Metazoa; phylum Chordata; class Mammalia; order Carnivora; family Phocidae; genus Neomonachus; species Neomonachus schauinslandi. The sequence continues at coordinate 11,777,341 of NC_058406.1, read as the reverse complement.
TTGGAGCTGTGTGACCCTGGACCAATGTCCTGACCTCTCTGCGACGCTAGTAGTCCTCACGCCGTAGCATTGTTGTGATGATCAAATGAGGGAAAGTGAGTACAGCGCATGGGGCTTATTTAGAATGATGTCTCCGTTGCCAGCCCGGGCAGAGGCTGGGGTAGACTCCTGGATGCCCCAGCACGCAGGTCCTTCCTCATTTCTCCTGGAGTGCATTCTAGGCAGTAAGGTGTTTGGGGTGGGTTGGTTGGTTTTTTGTGGGGTTTTTGTTTTTGTTTTTGTTTTTGTTTTTGTTTTAGATAACTGAGAGGTTATTGTTTATTAGAGGATAAGTGCTTGGACCTAAGAACTCTGGATTCTAACCCAGCAAACACATACATTTCGATTCCAAGACCTTTTTTATGAATCTGATAAATCTCTGCAGGCCGCCCCTAAGATTTTGCCAAGAAAACTCACATGCAGGTGGGCACTTTGTTCGTGCACTGACCCCAGAAATGACGTTCAGTCAGCTGGAGGCATGACCGCCCGTCCCCTGACGTGCTCCTGACCGCCCTTCCCCTCCACACAGGACGGGCTGTACGAGTGCATCCTCTGTGCCTGCTGCAGCACCAGCTGCCCTAGCTACTGGTGGAACGGAGACAAATACCTGGGGCCTGCGGTTCTTATGCAGGTAAGGTGCTCCCTCACTGCTCTAAAAGCTTCAAACTGAGGCATCCAGGGGCGCCTGGCCGGCACAGTCCATTGAGCGGCTGACTCTTGGTTTCGGCTCAGGTGGTGGTCTCAGGGTCCCGAGAGCCAGCCCTGTGTCAGGCTCCACGCTCACTGTGGAGTCTGCTTCTCTCCCTCTCCCTCTGCCCCTCCCCACCTCCCTCAAATAAATAAATACATACATCTTTAAAAAAAAAAAAGGAAGAGTCCAAGAGGACAGTATATTGTTGGAAACCAGGCGTTCCGAAGGGCATCCATTACAAACAGGGCAGTTGGCTGCATTCTGCTCACTGGGCTTTCAGTAAATCTTCATCTGCAAAATACCTCATTTCTGTGTGGTGAGGGCCACCCCAAGGGGTGGTCTTGTGCTTTTTGGCAAAGTAGGCCTTGCAGGTGTTCTAAAACGTATCCCCAGTGCAGCTGGCTCTTGCCTACCCACTTGCCCACTGTCCCCAGACCGCAGCTGTCGGGTGGCCGCCCAGCTCCCTCGCGTGGGGATTTCTGACCTGCAAGCAGGGGAGAGAAATTTCGTCGAGGGGCAGCTTCCCAGCTTCTAAGGCTGGAACTGGTTTCCAGGCTAATGAAAGCCTGGAGTCCTGGGTTTAAGGGTTACTTCACAAGAAGATAGCACTGCCTTTCAGTGCCCGTCGCCTTATATGTATAGCCCCCTGCAGAGAAACTGCCTTTGTTCCCAGAAAGCTGGGCTTTTTACATCTGTGGTCAGTGCTTTTCACAGATTCCTAATTTCAAAAAACAAGTTCTCATTTCTCATCATCCCACAAAAAGGGAAGTTACGTGCTGTGTGAGCACTTAGCAGTATTGATTTCCATCCACGTGAAAGATCGAATAACGAGGCGCGTTCACAGTTGGCCTCTGCCCCCACACTGTGACTTGGTGGGGCACGGAGCCCCCTCCGCTTCACTGCGAGCAGCCTGTGCTTGGGCGGTCAGCTGCCTCCGGCCGGCTTGTGCCAGGCTCCAGGGCAGGCTGACCCAAGAGTCCATCCGTGGAACATACTATCTCCGGACACATCTCCTAAGTCATCAGTCTACTGGGAGAGCGTGGGTTGGTGCTATGAGGACAGGGTCATGTGATATGGTCCTTGCCTTCCCTCACTCATAATCTGGGCAGGAAGCCACCGAGCACCTTAAGATAATGAAACGATACCTAATGACGTGTAATGAAACACCAGGGTACCAGGTGCGGTGCGCTCCGGGGCCGGGGGGGGGGGGGGGGGGGGCGTTAGTTGAGAGGAGTTCTAGAGGAGGGACCTCTCCTTGAAAGGGGGCAAGACTTACAGAGCAGAGACAGGCCTCTAAGCTGAGGGACTGCCTTTCGGCTGCTCCCCCGGGGCTTTGTTACGTTGCCAGCACGGCTCATCAGCCCCCCCCCCCGGCTCCCCAGGCCTACCGCTGGATGATCGACTCGAGAGACGATTTCACAGAGGAGCGCCTGGCCAAGCTGCAGGACCCGTTCTCCCTGTACCGCTGCCACACCATCATGAACTGCACCAGGACCTGCCCCAAGGTATGCGGCCCCGGCCCTGCCTCCTGGGCTCCTCGGGGCGAGCCTGCGGGCTAGCTGGCCCCCGGCTGCAAGGACCAGACTGGCTCAGCCCCTCCCCCTCGGGAGAAGGGTTTACTTGTGGGTCGCACGCGGGCCTGAGGGAGTCGGGGATGCCCCAGGAATCCACGAATAGGAACCTCTGCTCTCCTCGACTCGATGGGAGCCGCAAGAGGAAAGGCGGCAGAAGGCAGGTAGCTGTGGGGACCGGATTCCCGCTCCGTGTCGCAGGGTCTCCGGCTCACAACGTTGCTGCCAACATGCTGTGCTCTCGCAGCCAGCCTCTTCTTTCTCCACGGCTTCCGTCCGTCTCAGGGCTCCGGCTCACCTTGCTTTCACTCCCGCTTCCTGCACTCACCCTGACCTTCGGCTCCCGCCACCTGCCAGTCTTCTGTCAGCATGTCCATGGCAGCCCGCATCCCAGGAGGATGGCCTGCTGTGGACTGGCTGCCCGCTGGTCAGGTGCCGGCCCCGGTCCGGTCAACAGGCAGGGAGCAGCCGGGGCCATGTGGCCCAGGACACGGCTGCCCTTCCAGCAGAGACTGCAGAGCAGGGTCCCTGAAAGAGGCAGCGAGGAAGCAGACAGCAAGATGGAAAACTCTAGGGTAACCAGTTGGCAGTTTTTAAAAAGCAGTAGGGGGAGATAGCATAGCTTAAACAGGAAATCGAGACTGGGTAATTCCCTGCTTTTTTGCCGACACTGTGTTTCCAGGGACCCCTGTCTCTACCACAGTGTTTTCATGGTCTGGCAGCAGTGCGGCCTGGCGGGGGCCCCGAGGCGAGGGAGAACAAAGGCTCCAGCCTGCCCCCCAGGCTCTGCCCCCCCCGGACCTCTAACTTGTGGGGCAGGTTAAGGCACTGATGTGCTTAGAACAACTCCTGGCACACAGTGAGCGCTCAGTAAATGGGCCCACAGACAGGGGTCCGGCCTGGGAGACTGTCAGAGACGGCAGCTCCAAGGGTAGGCCGGGCCGCCGTGTTTCTCCGAAAGCTCTGCCTGAGCTTCTGAGGTGCGTTCCCCGGGCAGGCGCCTTTTCAGGAGACAGGAATGGAGGTGCTCTGTGACCTGTGGGACGAGATGAGGCCCAGATTGTGTGAGCTGGCAGGGTCCCTTTCACAGCCGGGGAAGCTGAGCCCTGGGTGGGAGCTGGGGGAGGGGGGGCAGCCAGCGATTTGCAGAGGTCGTTATGGGGACAGGGCAGGGCCGGAAAAGCAAGTCGCCCCGCCTCCCAGAGTGGTCTCTTCCTGCTGCCCCAGATGAGGTGCACACCACTAAGCCCTGCGGCAAACGGGGGCGGGCAGGGGCGCCGCGGAGACCCTTCCAGAGGTTTCCCACTGCCCACAAATGCACATGGGCCCTGTTCTGTCGCACACTGCCTTTTCCCCTTAATTTACTTTGGAGACCCAGATCAGTCTTTGAAGAGTGTCCTCTCTCCCATTCTTTCTCTCTGAAGATCTCGTTTCTTTTTCTTTCTTTCCACACTTTTTCCCCCACTATGGAAGTGCTTTTTTTGGCAGTAGAGTTGAATGGACAAAGGTTTCTCAGCTGGGTGGGACGAGGCAGTCACAAGTATAGATGGTACCCGGAGTGAGGGCAAGTAGGTGGCGTAAGGGAAGTCCACGCCATCTGGAGCATCCTGGTCACGGTGTTCCATAGCAGCCCATGGGTGTCCGCAGAAGGCATCCTAGTTCCCTGGACCAGCTCCATAGCCCAACATGGGGGGCCGGGGCCGACCAGAGAGCATCAGGCCCTGGGGAGACCGGTGTGAGCAGGGGGGTCCCAGGGCTGGGCCTGGGGGGAGTATCTGGGCAGGGCCAGGTGGCAGAGCCGGGCGCTTGGCACCAGGGAGAAAGTTGTTACAAATGCCACCTTCCTCCTTTACTTCCTCAGTCTGCATGCTTGTTGATGGTAGATACGCATACAAACTCAGGGCCCTTGAATTTCTTGCCACCGAGAGGGCATGGCCACGTATCCTTGGCCAGTTCCTGGGTGTTAGAGGCGACAGACTTCGCTTTCTGCTCAGGGTCTTCACGACCCATCTTCTGGGCCTCTTCCCACACACTTCAGTGTCAGGGTTAGAGTTGTCCTGCTACAACGGGGGGACTCCCTTCTAACCTCGGAGGAGTCCTTGTCTCGTTTTGCCACGTCTTCACGGTCTCCCTCCCTCGCGGGGTTCAGTCATGGTGCCTCCTGCAGAAGCAGCGTGGCCAGCCAGTCAGACTGCTGATGGCGCTTAGGCTCGCTCCCCGTCACCCGTGAGGGCTCGCCTATGCCCGTGGGAACGTGTAAGGGCCCAGGGGCCGCTGGCTGGTTGGGACACTGGCTGTGGCCATGGAAAAGCTGCCCCCTCCTGGATGTGTGTGCATTTTGAGCACACAGCCCTCGGGGGGTCAGCCCTGGGCTGGGCTCTCGCCGTGGGGAGGTGTCTGCAGGTGGAAACGGGAGAGCCCTGAGCCTGAGCCCTTGGCTTTGGAAGGACGTGGTTTGCATCCACCTTGCTTTGACCCTGTTACCACTGGGGGAGTTTGCCCAAGGCCCTGGGTTCTTCATTCGGTCTCGCTTGCCCCGTGATATCGATTCTCTTCTCTTCTCTCAAGGGGCTGAATCCAGGCAAAGCTATTGCTGAAATCAAGAAAATGATGGCCACCTATAAGGGGAAGAAAGCATCAGTGTAACTGTTCCCACGCCAAGCATGACAGCCAGCTCAGCTGGACATGCTTTATATCCAATTCGAGTCCCTTCAGAGGTCTTGATGTTCCATGAATACAGCATGTATAATAAAAATTTTAAATAAATAAACGTTATTCTACTTTATTAACAAAAAAGCAAGCCTGTTCCTTTTACTTGCTGAAGAGGAATGCACAGGTGCCAGAAGGAAGTGTCCTTATCCTTGGAGAGGGGCGGGGGCTCCTGCACTGAGCCCAGGGCGGGGCCGGACAGGCATGGCCTCAGGCCTGTTCCCTTTGCCCGCCCCCAGCTGGACGCCCTTGGGCAGCCTCCTTGTCCTCTTAGCCTCTCCGTTTGCCCGTCTGTACAGGGAAGGTGGTGACTGCCCACCTCCCCCATCGCTGCGGGAACACCCGGCCCTTGCTCTGCGTGCTCTCGAAGTGTTAGCAGCCGCCCGGATCAGAATTACTTAAAGCCGCGTCTTGCCAAGTCATCATATCTCACCAAGGCGAGGTGAGCCGCCTCCAGCACAGAGCAATGACCGGGTCAGCTGTGACCTCGAGTTCCACGGCTGACCTCCAGGGCCCTCTCCCGGCAAGCACGGCTTCCCGGCACAGCTGCCCAGGCGGCAACGCTCTCAGAGAAGCCAGATGGTGCAAGAGTGCATCGGGGTGGAAGTGAAAGGCCCTCCATGCCCCGAGTCCCACCCCCCACCCCCCGCTGACTGTTGTATTTCCTTCCAGACCTTTATGTCATGACAAACGGGCATACAGAAAGCTTTCCCTTCAAAGTCGGGGTGTGATAGGTGGCTCCTGGGTGGCTCAGTCGGTTAAGCATCCGACTCAGGTCATGATCTCAGGGTTGTGAGATCGAGCCCCCTGTCAGGCTGAGCACGGAGTCTGCTTCGGATTCTTTCCCTCCCTCCCCCTCTGCCCCTCCCCCAGCACACACGCTCCCTCGCTCGCTCTCTCAAATAAATCTTAAATAAAATACTTAAAAAAAAAAACAGGGTGTGATATAACCTGTCCACTTTCCATTTTTCCTCTTTTTTATTGTGGTCACATATACATAACAAAATTTACATTCTTAGCCATTGTTAAGTGCACCGTTCGGCGGCATTAGGTACATTCGTATCGTTGTGCAACCACCACCACCGTCCAGAACTCTGCATCCTGCAAAACTCGTCCTCACCAAACAACTCCCCGCCCCAGCCACCACCCTTCCGCTTTCTGTTTCTGAGACTCTGACGACTCGCCGTCCTATGAGTGGAATCATACAGTAGTTTGTCTTTGGTAACACTTCACTTGGCATAAAGTTCTCAAGGTTCATCCGTGTTGTAGCCTATGTTAGAACTACTTTCCTTTTTTTTTTTTAAGATTTTATTTTTAAGGGGTGCCTGGGTGCCTCAGTCCATTAAGCGTCCGACTCTTGATTTCGGCTCAGGTCACGGGATCAAGCCCCGTGTTGCGCTCTGCTGAGCAGGGAGCTTCCTGGAGATTCTCGCTCCCTCTCCCCCTGCCCCTCCCCACCCTCACCCCCCCACGTGCATGCTCTCTCTCTCTCTAAAAAGAAAAAAAAAATTTAATCTCTGCACCTAACATGGGGCTCAAACCTACAACCCCGAGATCAAGAGTCACATGTCCCACCAACTGAGCCAGCCAGGTGCCCCAGAACTTTCTTTTTAAGGCTGAAGACTACTCCTTTGTGTGTAGACACCACATTTTGTGGATTCATCCATCGACACTTGGGTTGCTTCCACGTTTTCTGGCTATTGTGAATAACAGCAGCCTTCTGTTTTTACTGCACAATATGGAAGGGCCCCTTCGGTGCTAATAAAGATCTACCTGTGTGTGTGATTTAAATTCCGCCTGAGCCTCTCGAACCCCGGGTTCGATGCTCCGGGTGCAGGTGCACGGTAACCACCCTGCTGCTGCCGCCCGGTGGACCCACCTCTCGCTCGGGAACACTCCAAGGCTGCTCTTTCACCCACAGCAGTGAGATCAGCCAGGAAACAAAGGCTCCTTGCATCGTGAGGCAGGCCGCCAAGAAAAATGCCTGATTCACCCAGGATGAACCTTAATGAGCGTTTCTGGCTTTGAAAAGGGACAGCTCAAAAGCACTTGTCTCCAGCGTTACGAGAGGTGAGACGCTGGGGGCAGAGATGAGCAAGATGTGTTCCCTGCCACCAAGGAGCCCAAGCCGCCAAATTAAAAAGGAACAGACACTGAATTACTAGAAATTCAGAACAGGGTCTTCGCCCTGAAGTGTCGCATCTCAAATTCTTGACCACCCCTGGAAGACCACACGGTATCCCGTCCCCAGGTGCTAGAGATCTTCAGTTCGGAAGCGGGAACCGAAAGAGCCCCCGCAGCCCCCACACCTTCCACACCCGCTCACACCCCGTCCACCTCTGTTGGCCCCAGGAAGGTCACAGTCATGGACCCACGCATGATTTGACTTTGCCTGTCATGCCTCAATGGGTAGATAAAGACGGGTTTTCTCGCCAATAACATCATGGCTTGGACGACAAGCTCTGTGCCGCCCGTTCTGGGGACGAGGCAGTGTCCTGTCCTGTGAGTTGCCACCGCAGATCTGCTTCCGCACCTGTCAGATCCGTCACTGCCGGCCACTCTCACCTGTCGCAAACCGGGCCAAGTGGGATCCACCCACAGTTGCACTTACTGTTTATTTCACCTTTCCCTGGATTGCAGGCAAACGTTCCATTCCAACAGTCACAAACACTTTCCCAATAAAAACTTCAGACCTGAGCAGAGAAAGACGGTATTTTGTCCCTTATGCTCCCTCTGTGCTACGTCTGAACCGTGTCCAGACGATGTGCCTTCATTCACAAAAGTAATACTGTGGAATTCCTCGAGTTTCTCTGAGATGGGACCCAGCCATCTCTTCTTCCCTGGTCTTTGGGCAACTTGAACCGCTGTGCCTCTGTTTTCCTGTCTATAAAATGGGAATTAATAGCATTTATCGCTCAGAATTGTGGTTCAATTCCAAATGAGAATAAATGTGAGTTCTCACCCCCCCAAAAAAAGTAAATATGTAAGCTGATAGATGTGTGAACTCAGGGAAGAGAATCCTTTATACCTCAAAAAAGCTGAAAAAAAAATTTTTTTTTAAGATTTTATTTATTTATTTGACAGAGAGAAACCAGCGAGAGAGGGAACACAAGCAGGGGGAGGGGGAGAGGGAGAAGCAGGCTCCCCGCAGAGCAGGGAGCCCGATGGCGGGGCTCGATCCCAGGACCCTGGGATCATGACCTGAGTCGAAGGCAGACGCTTAACGACTGAGCCACCCAGGCGCCCCTGAAAAAATTTTTAAATAAATACTTAACATATTAATCTTCAAAAAAATAAAGACAAACGGGAAAGCATCTAGCCTGCGGTAGAGCGAATGCTCCAGAAATGCAATTCAGCTGATTTGTCTCAAATCCCTACGGCATGGAAGTCCCACTCCGTGCCACAGGGACCACCCAGGCCTTCAGGTCCCAGCCCCCTGCACCTGACGACCTGGGATGTGTCTCACCTGCCTGGCCAGAGCAGGGGATCTCCCATCCAGAGGATGGTTTTTCACCAGGACCACCAGTACTCATTTCTCATGTCACAACGACCCCAACGCCCAAATTCTCTCTGGCCCTTCTCCTTGCCCAGGAGACTGTGAGACAAATTGCTGAAACCCCACTTTATGTGTCTAGACAGCCATCGTCTTGTCATGGGGTTTGTTACTAGATGAGAAAACCCGCTTTTTTTGCAAAAATCTAGTGAAACTGGAGAAATTGAGAAGTAAGGCAATGCTCCAGAATAAACAGGTTCACACTAGTGACTTGTCAAACCTTTTGCCACTTGGACCAGGCATATTTTATGTCCTTCTCGGGGGCCCCCCAGGGAGCAGCCACTTTGCAAGGAAAATTCCTTGATGGGTTCTGACCCACAGGTGACTGGAGCCCAACCCACAGACCACTCAGAGGACCACACAGTGAGAGCCACTTCCCCAAAGGTAACCCCAGCAGACAGCAGGGCCTTCCACATCCTCTGTGGTTTGGGAGGAAGCCCATCGAGGCAATGGGTGGAGCAGCAAGTGCAGCTCCTTCCCAGATGGCTCAGAAGGTGGAGCCTCTTCAGAGCCCACCCCATGAGCAATATAAATGAGGGGACCAATCTGGCAAGGCGGTCTCTGAGCCCCCCGCTTTTTTTTTTTTTTTTAAGATTTTATTTATTTGTCAGAGAGAGAGTGCAAGCACAAGCAGGGGGAGAAGCAGAGGCAGAGGGAGAAGCAGGCTCCCCGCCAAGCAAGGAGCCTGATGCGGGGCTCGATCCCAGAGCCCTGGGATCATGACCTGAGCCGAAGGCAGACGCCTAACCGACTGAGCCACCCAGGTGTCCCGAGCCCCTTGCTTTTATGAAGCTTCCAGCCCAGCACCAGGAGCTAAAGAAAGCAACCGGCTTCCACCAAGCACCTGCTATCTCATTCTGCCCTCTGAACAGCTTCCGTTTTCCACAGCAGGAGAGGGGCTCAGAGAGGGAAAGTGACTTTTTTAAGCTCATATAGCTAGAAAGTGCCAGATACACATCGCAGGCCCAGGTCTCTGGTGCCAGAACCCAGCCATGGTCCCCGTACCACACTGCCTCTTGGCAAGGCCATCCTAGCAGGTCATTTCTCCGAACCCCGCCATTCTGCCTGCTGTGGGGGTCTGGGTTCCCCGGGCAAGAGGTCCGTCAGGCATTGGGCTAGGCTCTGGAGGAGGACATGGGGACTCTGAGAAGTAGCCTGCCTGCCCTGGAAATGTCATCAGCAGATGACACAGGAGTCATCAACGGAGTGAAGCCAGCCGCGTCCCCCAGGTGGTCAAGCTGCTCCGCCAGCAGCCTGCCCGAGCTCAGCAAGTGGCTCCGTTGCCCCCACCTGCTCAGAACAGAACCCCGGAGCATCTCTGATTCCACACTCCTGCACTCCACATCCCACCCATCAGCAAGTGCTGCCAACATTTGCTCCTTTAGCAAATGTGTGTATGAGGTCTTGCCATGTATCAGGCACTGTCAAGGCCTTCCTTGCTTTCCCTTCTGGAGTCTGTCCTGCACCATTACCCCTGCATCGAAGTTCTGGCTCTTTCCAGCCCTTTCCATGACAGGTTGTTGTTGGAGTTTTCCTCTACCTGCCTTTGGCTGCTCCCCGTGTCTGTCTCATTCGCCGTCATGTTCTCAGCTCCTAGAACAGTGCCTGGCATGCCGCAGATCACGCTGGATGGATGATGAATTGGGCCAGTCCTATCCTGGCCCTAATATGATCCTTCCCTGATTTGCCCCAGACCCTGGGGTCTCTCATTCACCTTCCGCCTTTGGAGGTCCTTAGTCCAGAAGCCACCGACCCCGGGGTCAGGGGACACCATGTCTGCGCCTGTCACGATGGAGCAGTGTGCTAAGTGCTGCATACAGGGATGAGGTGTCCGGTGCCTGTCAGGGCCTCCATGCGTCCCACCCGTGCAGGTGTATCTGCAGTCATGCTGTGAGGCTTCTGGGGTCTGGGCTATCCCTCCGCTCTTCCTCTGGCATTTCAGACTCCTCCCGTGCATCACTGCAGAGTCTCCCCGGGTCCACACACACGTTGGAGTCTTGAGTCTCTGGGCAGGTGTGTCTTCCTTCTTTGACGTTTATCAAGCCGTGCCAGGTGCTGTCCCAGGTGTTTTACGTTTTTCCTCATGTGGGCCTCAAAACAGCTCTATGAGGTGGACATCGCTGATGTCGTTGCCATCCTATAGGTTAAGAAAGGAGGCCCAGAGAGAGGTGACTTGCCCAAGGTCACACAGTCTGGACAAGATGGAGGCCAGCCTGAAGCAGCACGCGTAGCCCTTAACCACTGTGGTATGCAGCTGGGGCTGACTCCGCTGAGCAGGGCACGGAGCAGGGGGAGGTTATATCTGTGTGTCTGAGTGTCACACCACTGTTGTGTATGTGTGCGTTGTCTCTACGTGTCATCTGTGTGTGTGACTCTGTGTGTGTGTCTGAGGGTAGCTGTCTCTGATGTGTGTCTGTGTGTTCTTGTGTCTGAGGGATGGCTGTCGCAGTCCCCGAGCTCCCCCCGACCCCGTGTCTGTCTGTCGCCGGCGGGCGGCGCAGGCGGCTCGGACTACAAGTCCCGGCAGCCCGCGCGCGGGGCGGACGTGGGGCCGCAGTGGGCCGGGCGCAGCTTGGCTGCGCGCACACCCCGACTGCGGCACCTTCCCAGCCGCGCCAGCTGCCGGCTCCTGCAGGTGCCCCGGGCCACCTCGCGCCCCCGGCCTTCCGCCCCGCGCCCCCAGCCTCCCGCCTCGCGCCCCCGCCGCGGGGCATCGCGACGCCCGGGCCGGGCCACGGGCCGCAGCGCCGGGGCCGGCGATGAGCGCGAGGAGCCGGCATGAGCGCAGGTGAGTGCGCGGCTCGGGCCGCCCAGAACCGGGCGCGGTCCCCGGGCCTCCCGTCGTCGCGCCACGCGACACCCCCACCGCAGGCTCGCGGGCCAGGGAAACAACCCCCGGCGGGGGCATCCCCGTGCCTGTCCCTGCCCCGTCTCGGGGAGTGGACGCGGGGCGCTTCCCAGAGAGACCAGGAGCCCCCGGGATGGCGGCGCGCGGAGCCGTCCCCTCCCCGCCTTCGTGCAGCCCGGGGCGCTGTGCAGGAGGGTGATTGGAGGTCCGCGGGGAAGGGGCGCGGGTAGATGCCCCACGCCCACTGGACTCCCTCCTGCAATGACAGATGTCCAGGTCGAGGAAGAGCCGTGGAGGCCGCTGCATCCGGGGCCTCTTGGTAGTTATTCCTCTTGGATGAATGAATGAATGAATGAATGAGGTTGGAGAAGCCAGGGGTCCCGAATCCGTGGGTCAGAGTGTCCTGGACACAAATGCCACTGCTGATCCCCTACCTCAGGCCCCCAGAGGAAGCCTGGCAACACCCAGGTCCGAGGACCACACCCTGCATGTTACCCATCCCAGACCATGTGTCCCAGGCCCACCCTTTCCGGAGTCTAAATCCCACCTGCTGCGAAAGGAGCCAGGAGACCTCTCTTCTTCTCATCTCCATGGCAGTCACTCAGACCCCAGATCTCAGCAAAGAGCCCACCAAAGGTTGAGCATGGTCTACAGAGGCAGACCCCTCAGTTCTGGTCTCTCCCTCCCCATCTCCCACCTCTCTTCCAACCCTACCAGAAGCTCAACGTGCACCCCAGTGAGGGAGGGGGAAAGCTGAGGAAAGAGGCCCTCTGAACTCCAGATCTAAAGATCAGGTTACCACTAGCAGGTTGTTCCTCACCCCACTAGCCTGGCAGAGGAGAGGAGCCTCTGGCTGCAGGGGGAAGCACGGCGAGGAAGGAGGCAGCCCTGCTGCCCTGGGCCACTGCCAGGTCAGCAGCAGGAAGCAGGGCTTCCGCAGGAAACAAGAGGTTCTCAGATGGCTTTGACTCCGGCCCCTCCCCTCTGCAGTGCTGGTGGCATTGCCCCCGGGCTGTGGAGTCGGGGGAGGTTCAAGTCTAGTCTGGACCATCCATAGCTGTGCAACCATGGACATATTAACCTCTCTGTGCCTCCTGTGAAATGGGATCCAAATCCATACTTTTCATGGGGTGGCTGTGAGGATGAACTAAGAGGAATGTGTTCATTCAGACCCACTTATTTCCAGCTTCTCCCTTTTCCAGCTGTATGACTCTGGGCCAGGTGCTTTGAAGCTCTGTTCCTGCAGTTTCCCCTACTGGAAAATGATGTAAAGTAAGCTGATAAGAGCCCCGCCCTCTGAGGGTGATGCATGAAGACCAGTCCGTGTTATTTGGAAGAGCAATACAATTCGCGTGAAAAGTATTCTCATCCCGCACAGCCTGCTCGGGGCTAGCCTGAGCTGGTGTTCCTGAAAGAGATCAGACACGGCCCCGACCTTCCTGGGCCATCCCTGGGGAGACTGAAATGTGACTAGAGACAAACCAGCACTTCCGAGTGTTTTGACAAGGTTCCCACAGGAGAGAGTGCACGGGGCTTTGACCTTCCTGGCAGACTAGAGTTTTCCACAGACGTGACGTCCTCCTTCAAGCCCCTCTTTTGTCCTTTCTTGGGAGAGTATGCTCCCCAAGGAAATGAGGGGTGTGTGATAGGCAGCAGGACACTCTTCCCAGAGGGAACATTGTTGAGATCGCTGGGGAAGCAAGCAGACGAGGGTGGCACAAGGTGATCTCTGGCACGCCCCTTCCCGAAGAGGCTCACCCCTCTGCACCTGGCCGCCGACTGACCAGGAGCAGGGGTCAGTGACTCTGAACCATTGCTTCCGTGCTCTGTTCTGTCAGCGAGATGAGCAGGCGTGCCCTCGTTCGCTTATTCAGTAAATGGTTCCTGAGTCCCAGCCGTGTGCCGGGCACTGTGAGCAGGACGGGGATGCCCGGTCCGGCCTGATGGCACGATTGTTGGTCCGTGGGTGTGGCTGAGGCCGGCAGAGAGGGCTTTGGAGCAACACAGACCCTCTCCAGCTGCTAGACAAGTTGGGGGGCCAACTGCCTCTCCAAGACTCAGTGTTCCCACCTGTAAAATGGGATAAATTGCAGGATGGTTGCAGGATGAAATCAGATCAGCACGAGCGAAGCGACCTGCTCCGGTGGCCCAGCATGCCACGCAGGCTTCTTCCCCATCCCCAGCCCAGCAGCGAGCCGGGGAGAAGCGGTCTAGTGTGCACAGGGGAGCAGGGGCACGGCTGTGGATTCAGACAGGCAGATGGGAACGTGGAGGAGAGCCTGAGAAGTGGGTCAGAGCCGAGCCAAACCCCTTTGGCAGGGAAGCCGGCAGCTGCCCGTGAAACAGGCCCACGCCCCAGGAGCGTCATCCACCCCGGGGCGGCCACTGCTCACACTCCTCGTGTGCTGGCTGCTCGGGGTTATGCTCCTAGCAAGGGGAAATGGAAACCAGAAACGTTAAGGCACTTGCCTCCCAAAACATAGCTTGCCTATAAGAGAGCCAGGGGCTCTGGGGAAGAAGCCGTGAGGATGGGGGTGCAGTGGTTAGGAGCGTGGACCCGAGAGCCAGAACGCCTAGATCCAGATCCCACTACTCACTGGCTCTGTGGCCCCTGGGCCCCCGGCTTCACCTCTCCTGGCCTCAGTTTCCTAATCTGTCCAACAGGGATACAAGTAGTACCGTCTTCATAGAGTGGGGGTGAGGAATAAGTGAGTTACCGTATTGAAGCCTGTGGAACAGTGCCTGGCCTGTGTCAACCCCTTAGAACCCCGAGGTGCTCTTTCCCATGGAAACCCCCAAGACCAACACTAAGGGCCAAAACACAACCCACCGTGCCCCACTCGGGGAGTCTGTCTCTGGGGCAGGTGGAGGACTCTGACAAAAAAGACAGCTGGGACTCCAGTAGCATCTGGACCACCACAAGAGAGATCTGTAGCTTTTTGGTGGCCAAGGACCTGAGAACCCAGCTTGCCAGGCTGTGTCACTTGCCCTGAAGGCCTACTCCTCTGCCCCCCGGGCCAGGAGCCAGAGTGAGTCACCCCCTCCCAGGCTTCACCAGCTAGCAGAGGGCCCTCCACTGTGTGTTGTCTGCGGGCCGTTGTCAGGAAGGGAAGGCAATGCTTCCCTGACAAGCCCCACTCACAAGCCAGATGGGACGGAGAATGACAGGGACCGCCCCGGGGGACCCGGCTTGGGTTCTGTCGGAGCCCCAGGAAGAAGACTGCTGCTGGCCAGAGACGCCCATGGTTGTGGGCTACAGGCTGTGTGTGTGTGTGTGTGTGTGTGTAGTTTTCCCCAGGCTGTGTGTGTGTGTGTGTGTGTGTGTGTGTGTGTGTGTAGTTTTCCCCAGAATCCGGCTTCTTCCTGGATCTGGTGGCTCTGTTTGTTCTCCGAGTCAGCCGAGTGGCCAGGGAGGGCCTGGCCGGAGGTGGGGCTTGGGGTGTTGAGTCATCGAGTTCAGAGAGGCCTGGGGAGGTGAGGCCAGGAGCCCTGGTCTCTGATAGTGCCCACTTGGGACCCGAAACCACAGGATCCGGCTCCAGTGTCCTGGCTCCACCATTTACTGGGGTGTCTTTGTCCCTCTGAGCCTCAGTTCCCTCATTTGTAAAATGAGAGAAAGGAGTCCACCCCCTCGTGTTGCTGGAGGGTTAGATGAGCTAATTCGTCTGGAGGCATAGAGTGGGGCTTGTCCCTGGGAAGTGCTTAATGGCTGTTGGCTGCTCAGATGATGGTCATTGCCATAGTAATTATGGTCACCATCGTTATGTGGAGATACAGGGGCTGGGGAGGAGAGCACAGACTCTGCCTGGTGTGTTGGGGACACAAAGCCCCAGTCCTCAGACATTCTCAGGTGGTGCAGCAGAGGGATAAAACCCACGCTGGAGTCAGCCTGCCTGGACTCGCATCCTGTCACTACCGCGGCCGTGCTGTGTGATCTTGGCCAAGTTACTTAACCTCTCTGAGCCTCATTTTCCACTATAAAAAGGGGATAACAATTGAGCTCACACAGCAAGGTTAGTGTGTTAACTGTGTTGAAAAGGGCCAGGAGCAGAGCGCGCACATAGCAGGCTTTCGGAAGTGTTCTGAAAACTTCGGAAGCCCAAGTGTTTGGGGACAGAGCAGCTGAGGGGCTGGGGATGTTGTGACAGTGGCAGCAGCCTGGGACACTCGGCTTGTTGGTGGAAACTTGTAGGTCAGGGCTCTGCAGGGCTCTGGCTAAGGAGGGGAAAGGGCAGGAGCTCAGAAATCGGCAGCCTGCCCCCACCCTCTAAGTGAATCCAGAGGCTCCTATGAAACCTGCAGGTGCCCCGCATTGCTGCCATCACTCCAGCAGGTCTGGGGACGGGCCCAGGCACCTGTGTGTCTCAACCCCACAAAAGCTGCCCCGCGGTGGGAGCAGTGAGCCCAGGGCCTCTGCAGCCCCCACACACTCGCTATCCGCCTGCCTGCCAGGACCACGGCCCTGCCGTAGGCGAGACAGGAGGAAGCAGAATTTCTGCAATAGAGCCACCTAGTGCTATTCTCTGAGCCTCAGTTTTCCGATCTGTACAATGGGGGTGATAGTCAGCCCTTCCTTCCCTCCAGAGGGTTAAGTAAGGAACCCTGGTAAGTGCTCAGCTGGGACATAGCACCTTCTGTCCTCCACTCACCCCTCCTCTCTGCCCACCCCCTCCCCCCACACTGGCTGGGCTCCTCTCTCCCCCATCCCACCTTCAGAGTGGGGGCCCCTTTCCTGGCTGCTGTCAAAGGCAGGCCTGACATCTCCTCAGTCCAGACTCGACTTCTCAGCATCTCCTCGCTGCCAGGACTCTGCTGGGCACCGGAGTTGAACAAGGATCAGCAGCCCTGATCTGTGCCCTCTGGGTGGGCACCAGATGCAAAAGTGGGACACAGAGCTCCCAGGAAGCAGATAGCTGGATGTGTGAGGGCTGTGGAAGCTCAGGGCGCTCACCAGGCCCTGTCCCCCACTCTGGGCCCACACAGCGATAACCAGACACACAAGGAGACGACACTGTGAGTGGGAGCCCCAGAACAGTCAGATAACAGACTCATGAAGCCTTGAGCCATTGGGTCTGTCAGATCAGTTTATAAAATTGCGATGCTTTTTTTCTTTTTTTGAGATTTTATTTATTTATTTGAGAGGGAGAGAGAACGCTCGAGAGAGCACAAGCTGGGGGAGGGGCAGAGAAGCAGACTCCCCGCTGAGCAGGGTTCTCAGCATCCTGGGATCAGGACCTGAGCGGAAGGCAGACGCCTCACTGACTGAGCCACCCAGGCGCCCCTAGCGATGCTTTCTTTTTACTTCAAGTCTTTCTTTGGTCATGCCAGCATTAGCAGAAATACAAAGGTCGTGATTTTCTATCTAAAATAACCCGTTGTCTTCCTGCTTGCCCCGTTCCCATAGTGTTCCTCTCCCCGCTGTAAGCCCATAATCAAAGATGAAGACAGCTTTCCTGGCCACGACCTCGCTCCAGCAGCAGGCTGGGGTCTTCAGTCTTCAGAATCAGGCACCACCGGAAACGTGGGGGCAGCCAGGTCCTGAGGTGGTTGTGTCCCATTGCGGCCATGGCCCCAGGATCCTCACTCACCAGAAAGTGCCACTTTGGTTCCTGCCAGAACCTTCATCTCACACAGCTGCGGATACCCTTGTCTTGAACAATCTTATTGTCCCCTTCCTGTGCTCTTCGGCATCAAAGGTTTGGCTGCCTTTGGTCCTGGGACCAACACCTGAAGCTTTTCTGTGCCACCTGCCGCTGCATTTTCCCAGTTCGCGTGCCCAACCCGCTCCCATCTGCCCCTCCATGCTGGTCCTTGTTCTTCAGCAAGCTAGTTTTCAAAAGCTCTACTCTGGTAACTGTAGGCAAGACCCCATCAACAGAACATTTCTGCTGGCCTCTGGAAGCATGTCAGGTTTTTTTGTTTTAGAGAGAAAGAGCTGGGGGGGGTGGGCGCGCGGGGAGGGGAACAGAGGGAGGGAGAGCGTCCCAAGCAGGTTCCACGCCCAGCACGGAGCCTGACATAGGGCTCAATCCCACGACCCTGAGATCATGACCTGAGCCGAAATCGAGAGTTGGACACTCACCCGGCTAAGCCAGCCAGGAGCCCTGCGTGTCAGTTTTAATAGAGGACTTTGTCTGTACCTGAGAAATGGCAGGCACAGCAGGGACTGTCCTTTCCCAAAATGTTACAGGTCAGTTACAGCGAACGGGACGGCAGCCATCCGGGAGAGCAGTCCCTCCGGCTCCTTTTTGACCACAGCAGCTGCATGGAAGCCGCCGCAGCTTCGACACAGGGGCCACAGAATGACGATGCTCATTTTGTTTAAAGTCATAAGAGAGGGAGGAGCGCCCCCCCATGACTTCTCTCCTTTGCACCCACAGACAGCAGCCCTCTCGTGGGCAGCACGCCCGCCGGCTATGGGACCCTGACGATAGACACATCTGTAGATCCCCTCAGCTCCTCAGTTTCATCCGTGTTAGGTGGCCCCAAGCCCTGGCCCCCCCCGCCCCTCCCCCCCCGCCCGCCCCACCCCCACCTGGGCCCTCTCTGTCCGCGTCCCCAGAGGCTCAGCGGCTACTGTGGCAGTCCATGGAGGGTCATAGGCTATCACCTCGTGGTCTGGATGATGGCGGGGATCCCTTTGCTGCTCTTCCGCTGGAAGCCGGTGTGGGGGGTGCGGCTGCGGCTCCGGCCCTGCAACCTGGCCCGCGCAGAAACACTCGTCATCGAAATAAGAGACAAAGAGGTGAGGCAGCCTGGTGCTAGAGGGAGTGGTGCTGGGGCAGGGGCAGGGGGCGGGGGGTCACGCGTGGAGTCTCAGCCCCATCTGGCCGCTGACTTTCTGTGGGACCGCACTCAGGGTGTCCTCTCTGGACCTCTGCTTTCCCATCCGAGCAGTGGGCAGAAGGGTGGCTCCTACGTCCTTGATCCCTGCCTCACGCAGCTGGGGCCACCGGGCGGCAGGGGGGGATCTGGGAGGGGGGGAGTCTCTTCTGGTACCGAGTCCACACCTCTGTTCCAGGATAATTCGTGGCAGCTGTACACTGTGCAGGTGCAGACTGAGGCCGTCAGCGAGGGCAGGTGAGGCAGCCCCATCAGCCCTCCCGGAAGCCCCTGCTCCCCACTCGCACCCCGGGGGGGACCGCGGCTCCGTGGGCTGGGGAGGTGCTGGATCAGCTTCCAGAGCTCCACAAGCACCCCCACACCCCTCCCAGCCTGGAGCTGCCGGCGCAGGGCCCGGAGGACGGCCGGAGCCAGGCGGCAGTGGGTGCAGTACCGGAGGGTGCATGGAAGGACACCGCCCAGTTCTGCAGGAGCGAAGAGGCAGTGAGTGGACAGCTGGGTTCTGGACGAGTCCTTAACCCTCCCTGGGCCTCAGTTTCACGCTCTGTACGATGGGAGGGTTGGACTCCACATTCCCCGGGCACCTCTGGTTCCACTGTCCCCAGTGTCCAGGATGCTCGGCCGACCACCTCCCCGCCTCCTTCCTGTGACTCTGGCCTCTACCCCTGCGCTGCCCCCCCGCTCCCCCTCCTCCTGAGGCTGCCTCCAGCTTCCTCTCCCCTACCCAGCAGCGGACCCTGCGGTACTACCTCTTCCGGGGCCAGCGCTACGTCTGGATCGAGAGCCAGCAGGCCTTCTGCCAAGTCAGGTAGGAGTCAGGGCCGTGGCCGTGTGCCTCGGTCCCCTGCGACACGAGCCGGTCATGAGCCTCCCCAGGCCCTGGGGTCTCTGTAACCGGGGCATAAAGAGAACCCCTGCCTCCTCTGGGCCGTTTTGAGGAGGGGGAGTACATGAGCTTCGCCTAAAGTTTGGCTCAGCCTCAGGCCGAGGTGAAAACGCTGAATCAGACCTTATAAGGGCTCTGGGCTCGGACCATCCATCTGGGGGCTTGTCCCCGCTTTGCCTCCTCCTAAGTGCTTGATAAACGGGAGCTGCATCTGCAGAGGTGAGTGCCCAGGGGACGTGGGGATGGCACCAGCCACGCGCTTTGTGTGGCTTCTCATCCCCCCAGAGCCCTACGTGGCAGGTGTTGTCACCATCCCCGCTCTGCAGATGAGAAAACAGGCACAGAGAGATTAAGTCACTTACGGAAGGCATCGTCGTTGTAAAGAATCCTCCCGTCACTCAGTAATAGCGATTCTCATCACTATTAAGTATTCTCATCGCCGCTCAGTGTTCTTCCTCGGCGAGGTGGTTCGGGGCCCGATCAGAGGAACGGGAGAGGGTTAAGCCCAGAGTCAGTGAGGGACCTGCCTCCTCCCAGGAGCTCAGTGGGCCAGAAGGGGCCTGGAGCCCCGAGTCCCCTGGGGCAGGAGGCCCCATTGCCCACATGAGTCTCCCCCCCGCCCCGCCCCCAGCCTGCTGGACCACGGCTGCGCCTGTGACAGCATCCACCGCTCCCGCTCCGGCCTCAGCCTCCAGGACCAAACCGTGAGGTGGGCGCCGCCCCAAACACTGGGGGCTCCATTCTGCCCGCCCCCGAGCGTGGCCTTGTGGTCCCCTGCCTTCTCTGGGCCTCGGTTTCCCTGGCTGAAAGATGAGGAGCTCCGTCGCCCTTGGAGGGCCCAGCTGCTACTGCCCCTCCATCTCTTCGCCCGGCCACTTCTCTTACAGGAAGACCATCTACGGCCCCAACGTGATCGGCGTGCCGGTCAAGTCCTATCCCCAGCTGCTGGTGGACGAGGTAGGGCTGGCCCTGGGCCTCGCCCCAGCTCTGGCCTGGATTGGCCGTGTGACCTTGGCCGGGGGTTGGCCGTCTTAGGGTCACTTGATAGTGACAGACCAGAGCAGCTGTCCCCTCCTCCATAGGGGAAAGTCACCTCAGACCCCCCTGACCCTCGCTCAGGGCAAGGAATTGGAGGCTGTGGTCCAGGCTGGGGCTGGGAGTAGAGGCTGGGAGGCCAGGCCACAGAGCCCGGGCTTCTCCTGGGCCTTGCTGTGCCTGAGCTGCCTTAGAGTAGGGGCGCTCGGTTCACACGCAAAGATCCCAGGGTTCAGAGGGGTGATGTGGCGTAGGGGACAGAGGGGAGCCCATGGCGCAGACACCCAAGAGGACACTGCACATCCCAGCCTCTGAGCCGGAGGCAGACGCCCATGAGAGGGAGACTGGCTCTTGGAGTCGGGCCTGATGGAAACCCCAGGCAGCCACTGGGTTGCTGCCTGGTTTGGGGCAAGCGACTTGACCCTTCTGTGCCTCAGTGCCCTCATTTGCAAAATGGAGTGTGGAATTGTCACCACTATTGGATGTCCCTTCGAGGACATGCTTAGCAGGGGCCTGGCATCTACATGCCTGGGTCCTCTTTAGAGCCAAGAAGCCGGGGGCTCCACGGATGTCTGGAGGGGCTGAGCAGGGCCACCCCGGGGACGCGGGCCCTGATGCTGCCTCCCCGCCCCTCCCCCAGGCACTGAACCCCTACTATGGGTTCCAGGCCTTCAGCATCGGGCTGTGGCTGGCGGATCACTACTACTCATACGCCCTGTGCATCTTCCTCATCTCCACCGCCTCCATCTGCTTGTCGCTCTACAAGACCAGAAAGGTCGGCGGGGGGACGATGGTGGAGGGGGCGGGGCAGCCGGGTACCCCAGGGGGCCGCCACCCACCCACTCTCCACGTGCCCCCCCTCCCCCCACAGCAAAGCGAGACTCTGAGGGACATGGTGCAGCTGTCGGCGCGGGTGTGCGTGTGCCGGCCCGGGGGGGGTGAGGGGGGGGGGAGGGGGGGGGGCTCGAGCAGGTGGCTGGGGGTGCCCCGGGCCGCGCTGAGGACCCCCGCTCGCCTGCAGAGGAGGAATGGGTGGACTCCAGCGAGCTGGTGCCGGGAGACTGCCTGGTGCTGCCGCAGGAAGGCGGGCTGGTGCCCTGTGACGCAGCCCTGGTGGCCGGCGAGTGCGTGGTCAACGAGAGCTCTCTGACAGGTCAGCCCGGCCCGCGGCCTCGGAGGCCCCTCTGCCTCGCGGCAGCACTTCCAGGTTTTTCTTCCCCTTTTGCTCTCGGGTGACAGTCCTACACCCGGCAGGTGCTCAGGGCTTCAGAGAGGTTAAGCGCCCCCACCCACCCTCTGGTGTATTGCTCTGAGTTATAAAAGTAATACTGCTTGTTATAAAATCATTCCGACAGAGTAAGAATGTCTTCCCCGCCCCCCTCCCCCAGCCCTGTGCGTCCACGCACACACACACCGTCGGGCTCGCCCGAGAGCGGGTTCCTGGTTCCTGGCTGGCACACATCCTTTCCGGGTTGTCTGGCTGTGTGTCTTTATGTCTTTTGCCCCGAGCCTCAGTGTCCCTCTCTGTAAAATGGGGGCAATGGTTTCTGCACGTATGGTTACAAGAGTTAAGTGTGCTTAACTCCTGTCTGGGTGGTGGGGAGGAGTGGCGTGGAGGCGCCTCACGGGCTTCCTCCCGTGTCCCTCCCAGGGGAGAGCGTCCCAGTACTGAAGACGGCCCTGCCGGAGGGGCCCGAGCCCTACTGCCCAGAGACCCACCGGCGGCACACGCTCTTCTGTGGGACCCTCGTCCTGCAGGCCCGAGCGTTCGTTGGACCCCACGTCCTGGCAGTGGTGACTCGAACAGGTAGGAGTCAGGGAGGTAGGGAGGGCTGCCGGGCTCACAACTCCGGGCAGGGCAGGAGCCATCTCTGCCGCTGTCCCGCTGTGGGACCTGGGGCAAGTCCCACCCGCAGCTAGGGGTGGGCCAAAGACATGGGCAGGGATGTGGCCAGCAAGCAGGAGCCCACCCCTTAGGAAGGGAGCAGCCCTATACAACTCCAGCAGGTTCTTGGCACATGGGAATGGGACCTAGTGTACCCAGATCTGAGTGTTTCGGCAGAAGCCACATATCTGGATTTTTTAAGTGAAACCACCCACTTTATAGATGCTGCCTACTCATTCCGTTTTCACTAAACCCTGTGAGGGCTGGGCATGGCCTGTGGGCCATCACGAGTCACCCCAAACTGGATGATTTCTCATCCCGGGAGCACCGTGTCTCTCAACCCCCAGGTGCGGTGGGGTAGGGCAGGGGCTGGGAGGGCCTGTCCTGACCCTCACCCCCCCACTCCACCCCCCGGCTCCTCCCAGGGTTCTGCACAGCCAAAGGGGGCCTGGTGAGCTCCATCTTGCACCCCCGGCCCATCAACTTCAAGTTCTACAAACACAGCATGAAGTTCGTGGCTGCCCTCTCTGTCCTGGGTGAGTGGCCCCCTGCACCCCACTCTGCTGCCCCCCCCACCCGCAGCCCCTTCCCAAATCCTGCTGAGTCGCGTGCTGTCTCCCCAGCTCTCCTCGGCACTATCTACAGCATCTTCATCCTGCACCGCAACCGGGTGAGCCTCGGGGCCCGGGTGGGGGCCGCCGGCAGGGACGCAGGGCCAGCCTGGCCTTTGGCACTCACGGGGCCTCCTGCCAGGTGCCTCTGCATGAGATCGTGATCCGGGCCCTGGACCTGGTGACGGTGGTGGTACCACCCGCCCTGCCAGCCGCCATGACCGTGTGCACGCTCTACGCCCAGAGCCGGCTCCGGAGTCAGGGCATCTTCTGCATCCACCCGCTGCGCATCAACCTGGGGGGCAAGCTCCAGCTGGTGTGTTTTGACAAGGTGGGGGCCGTAGGGCGGGGGCCACGGGCACCACGTCCAGGCCTCCACACCTGCACTCCTCAGTCGGCAGCACTGACCAAGGGCCCGCTCGGTGCCGGATCCGGTCCTGGGGTAGAGATGCTCAAGAGACTCCACCCCCCCCGCCCCGCCCAGCTCCCACGCGCGTCGGGTTCTCGGTCCGGCAGACAACCGTCTGAGATCAGTCGTTCCCTGGTGCTGCTCTCAGCGCCTAGACCCAGCAGAGACCCCCAGGGTGATGTCCCCCCACCAGAATGAGTGAACCAGGGGGCACAGGGAGCTGCAGATGGTGATGGGTCTGGGGAAGGAAGTGAACAGGGTAACATGATAGGGTGGTCTGTGGGGTCACTCCCGTCAGGAGATGGCATCAAGGAAGGCTCCTTGTGACCTCAGTGCGGGGTGGGGGGGTGCCCCCGGAGGCGTGAGGCAGGGCAGGCAGGGGCTGGGGAGCAGTCAGCATGGCTTCTCGGAGGAACAGACCTGGGGCACGGGGAACAGTGGGGAAAGGGGGCAGGCCAAGACAGCCAGGGCCCTGGTCGGGCAGGGGCTGGTGAGCGCCGTTGAGGAATTCAGACCTTAATGATTCTGAGGGCACTGGGGGCCACGGGGAGTTCTTAAACAGAAAGGTGGGGCCTGACTGGGTTCACAGCGACCCCAGGCTGGCGAAGGAGCTGGACACGTACGCTGTGTGGCCAGGCCCTCTTCCTGGCCCCACATCAAGCAAGTGATGGGGGGTGGCAGAGGGGTCGTGGGTGGGAGCCCCAAACAGGGGCCACCTGACGCAGCTGTAGGGTGACGGAAGACTTCCTGGAGGCAGCGGTGCCAGGCAGAGGAAGCGGGGGTTCGGGAGGGCGACCCTGGCAGAGGGACCTCCTCTGGCTCCTGCGCTGGCTCCCAGTATTCCCACGGGCCCCGCCTGGCCTGGGGTGGGGGTGCCCAGCCCAGCGGCACACAGCAACCCGGGACTCATCACTGGCCCACCCCTTGCCCCCTGCAGACGGGCACCCTCACGGAGGACGGCTTGGATGTGATGGGTGTGGTGCCCCTAAAAGGGCAGGCGTTCCTGCCTCTGGTCCCAGAGCCCCGCCGCCTGCCCGTGGGGCCCCTCCTCCGAGCGCTGGCCACCTGCCATGCCCTCAGCCGGCTCCAGGACACCCATGTGGGCGACCCCATGGACCTCAAGATGGTGGAATCGACTGGCTGGGTGAGGAGGCCGAGCAGGCCAGCCCCTGCCTCCGGGCAGCCGGGCTCTCACTAACCCCGCCTGGTCTTCATTCCAGGACTCCAGGTGGCGTCCGTTGTGCCGCCGTCATTAGTAACAATGGCCGAGGCCGCGTGGGAGCACCCACTTGGTGCCAGTGTCTCATGGCTCGGGCCTTGGCTCGCGCTCCTCCTGTAGCCCTGGAAGGAAGCTTCCAAACCTGCCTCACAGGGAGGAAGCTGAGGCTGAGGGAGGTTTGGGATAACTTGTCCAAAGTCACCCTGCAACTTGCAAGTGGCAAAGCCAGGGTTTGAACTGGGGTCCATCTGACTCCAAAGCCCGTGTTCTTGACTTCCATCCGCTCTCACACGAAGGAAGTCTTCCAGGAGGCTAACTTGAATCTCCCGCCACCTCCCTCCGTGGCCAACCTTCCCTGCCCGCCTCCCAGGTCCTGGAGGAGGGGCCGGCTGCAGACTCGGCGTTTGGGACCCAGGTCTTGGCGGTGATGAAACCCCCGCCCCAGGAGCCCCAGCTGCAGGGCATGGTGAGTCATGGGGGGGTGCTTGTGGGGTGTGGGGTGGGAGGGGGCTCCACAGGCCGGCCCTTCAGCTGCCCCTCCATCCCTGCAGGAGGAGCCCCCGGTGCCCGTCAGCATCCTCAGCCGCTTCCCCTTCTCGTCAGCCCTGCAGCGCATGAACGTGGTCGTGGCGTGGCCGGGAGCTGCTCAGCCGGAGGCCTACGTCAAGGGCTCCCCTGAGCTGGTGGCAGGCCTCTGCAAGCCCGAGACAGGTGAGGGGGCGAGCCGCGGCCCAGAATGGGGTGGGCCCCCAGCCTCCACCCCGGCCCCCGCCTCCTTGTCCCAGTGACACCCGCCTCTCCCCGGCAGTGCCGCCGGACTTTGCCCGGATGCTGCAGAGCTACACGGCCGCCGGCTACCGCGTTGTGGCCCTCGCGGGCAAGCTGCTGCCTGTCGCACCCAGCCTGGAGGCCGCTCAGCAGCTGACGAGGTGGACTGTCCCCTGCCCCCCGGGGACTGGGCCTCGGGTCCTGGCATGGGCAGAGGGGGGCTCTCTGCCGGCTGAGCCGCGAGGAGATGGCCTGGCCCGGCAGCGGGGGAGGGGGCAGGGGCCTGGGCCACTGCGTGACCTCTGAGCCACGTCTGCCCACCCTCCAGGGACGCCATGGAGCAGGAGCTGGGCCTCCTGGGGCTACTGGTCATGAGGAACCTGCTGAAGCCCCAGACCACAGCGGTCATCCAGGCTCTGCGGAGGACCCGCATCCGCACCGTCATGGTGACAGGTGCCCGTGGGCAGCATCCCCCCCACCCCGCCCCGGTCACGGGCAGAGGGGAGGGCATGCCGCACCCTTTCTTTTCGGGCCCCTGCTTCAGGCCAGGTCCTTTTCAGACATCTCATGGGTCTTCACAGGATCCCTCCCAAGTGGCCTTTGTCCCTCCACTTAGATGAGGAAGGGGAGGCCCCTGGGAGTAGAATGACCTCCAGACAGCCCCGGGGGTGGTGCTGAGCAGCCTGGGTTCCAGCCCGGCGCCCGCCTGCGAGGCGGCTTCTCCGGGTTCCAGTGCCCCCTGTAGGAAATGGGCGGAATTATGTCACCCTTGAAAGTGGTGAAGTTTTACGGAGCAAGAAAAGATTTGTAGCCAGGGCAACGTGGAGGAGCCCAGTAGTCTGTGTCCTTCTCCTTGCCCTCCCCGCCCTTGCGTGTGCGTACACACACGCTTTCCAGCAAAGTCCTGCAGCACTAAGTAGTATATGTGGGACATAGGCCCTGATCCCCACTTTCCCCTAAGACCTTTGATGGCCTGGTTTTACAGGTGAGGAAGGTGGGGTTCAGAGACGTTAATGAACCTGCCTGAGCTCACGCAGCCAGTCATGGCAGACAGCGTGTCTGGCCTCAGTTTTCCCATCTGTAAGCATCAGAGTGAGGATGCCCCACCCCCACCCCCACCCCCAGATAGGAGCTGGGTCCTGACCTTGCCCCACACCCCTAGGGGACAACCTGCAGACAGCAGTCACGGTGGCCCAGGGCTGCGGCATGGTGGGTCCCCAGGAGCATCTGGTCATCATCCACGCCACCCCGCCTGAGCGAGGCCAGCCTGCCTCCCTCGAGCTCCTGCCATTGGAATCCTCCGCAGCTGTGAACGGGGCTAAGGTGAGGCCAAGCCGGGCTTCCGGCCACACAGCCCACCGATGACCCCACTCCGTGTTACCTGACCCCGGCCCCAGCTCTCCGGGGTGGGCAGGGGAAGCTGAGCTGAGCTTCCTGGGCCCCCAGGATCCTGACCAGGCCTCCAGCTACACCGTGGAGCCAGACCCCCGATCCAGCCACCTGGCCCTCAGCGGGTCCACCTTTGGTGTCCTTATGAAGCACTTCCCCAAGCTGCTGCCCAAGGTAGGGCTGCCCCTGAGCCCCCCGGTCGCTCTCAGCCTCCCCACGCTCTGCTCCCTCCTCATGGCTCTCCCACCCCCACCATGCAGCTGCCTCAGCCTCTCCCTCCTCCCCTGCTCTCAGGTGCTGGTCCAGGGCACGGTCTTCGCCCGCATGGCTCCCGAGCAGAAGACAGAGCTGGTGTGTGAGCTCCAGAAGCTCCAGTGAGTACATGTGGGCGAGGGGCCTGCGGGGGGCTAGCGGGTCCACAGCATGGGGTGGGGGGGTGCACGAGCCCCCGCCTCCCACCGCAGGCATTCGGAGTGACCGTCACCCTCAGGGAGAACCCCAGCAGGCTCTCCGGGGGCCGTCAGGCCAAAAGCAGTCAGGACCCCTGTTCACCGAGCCCCTGAGATGTCCCGGGCAGCAGGCGTGCAGCAGGGACCAGCCATCCCCACGCTCGCCAGCGGCCCCGTGGGAGGCCAGAGGGGTCGTTCCGCCGACGCGGAGGCACCTCACGGGCTCCAGCCAGGACACTCCCCCCCCGCCCCGCGCAGGTACTGCGTGGGCATGTGTGGGGACGGCGCCAATGACTGCGGGGCCCTGAAGGCGGCCGACGTGGGCATCTCGCTGTCCCAGGCCGAGGCCTCGGTGGTCTCGCCCTTCACCTCAAGCATGGCCAGCATCGAGTGTGTGCCCATGGTCATAAGGTGAGGAGGGCAGGGGCCGGCGGGGCGGGGGGGTGAGGCAGGGGCGGGGGTGTCCTCAGGGCCGCCTAACGCCCCAACCCCGCACCCAGGGAAGGCCGGTGTTCCCTTGACACCTCGTTCAGCGTCTTCAAGTACATGGCTCTGTACAGCTTGACCCAGTTCATCTCCGTCCTAATCCTCTACACGGTGAGTGGGCAGAGCCCGCTGCCCGGAGCAGGCCCAGAGCCAGGCCACTCAGCGGCGTGCCTGGGGGCCCAGCAGGTCTGGCACGGATGGTGCGGCCTCGGATCCCGCCCTGCCACTTCCTAGCCACGGGGCTTGGGTGATTCCCGAGCCTCGGGTGGCGGCACACAGTGGGTCGTCACAAACGGGGACAGCCGTCCTGTGCTAGCGTGTCGTCCCTGTCCTCGGGAGCTCCTGTCTGCAGGGGACACTGAGGCAGAGCCCAGGCAGGGCCGGAGGCCGGAGTGGGCTGGAGCCAGGGCCGCTGCTCCTTCCCCACGGATCCTCGCCCCGGCCCAGACCTTGGCCGTGCCCGTCACACCTGTTCAGAGGCCATCTCCCCGGCTCTGCTCTGAGCTCACGTGGCTCGCCCCCACGGAAAGCAGGCGACCCTGTGGGGCAATGTAGATCTCGCACCAGCACCTGTCCCGGCGTCCACCGAGAACTGGGTCCTCTGGTGACCGAGGGGCTCCGCGAGGCAGAGTCTGAGCCCCCGTAGACTGGGAGCTTCCTGTGGGCAGGAGGAACCGACCCCATCAGGTTTAGTGTCCCAGGGTCAGCAGGGAAGGATGCCTTCTCCCTCAGACTGGAAGAGGGGCTCCCTGAAGGCAGTGCGGTGTCTTCTCTGCCAGACTAGGAGGGCCCCGGAGGCAGGAGGGCGCTGCCCCCACGCCCCCCGATCGGGCTGCAGGGCAAGAGTCTGACCTTCCCCATCGGACTCCTGAGGGGCAGGGAGCTGGTGCCTCCCTGCTACCCTCCCTCTGCCCTTCCTCCCCTGCCGGCAGATCAACACCAACCTGGGTGACGTGCAGTTCCTGGCCATCGACCTGGTCATCACCACCACGGTGGCCGGGCTCATGAGCCGCACGGGGCCGGCGCTGGTGCTGGGGCGGGCGCGGCCCCCGGGGGCCCTGCTCAGTGTCCCCGTGCTGAGCAGCCTGCTGCTGCAGGTGACCCTGGTGGCCGGCGTGCAGCTGGGGGGGCTACTTCCTGACTGTGGCCCAACCCTGGTGAGTAGGGAGCCCAGCTCCCAAGTCCCACCCCTGCCCCGTCCTCCGCACACTCGTTCCCTGAGCCCCGGTCTTCGCGCCCCCAGGTTCGTGCCTCTGAACAAGACTGTGCCCGCGCCAGACAACCTGCCCAACTATGAGAACACGGTGGTCTTCTCTCTGTCCAGCTTCCAGTACCTCATCCTGGCCGCAGCCGTGTCCAAGGGGGCGCCCTTCCGCCGGCCACTCTACACCAATGGTGCCGCTGCCCGGCTGGGCTGATGGGGTCTGGTGCCTCGGGGGGGCCCCCACTGGGCATGCGTGGGAGGGGGCAGGGGCTCCCTGGCCTGATGCACGCCCTCACCCCCAGTGCCCTTCCTGGTGGCCCTGGCGCTCTTGGGCTCCGTCCTGGTGGGCCTGCTCCTGGCCCCCGGCCCCCTGCAAGGCCCGCTGGCGCTGAGGACCGTCGCTGACACCTGCTTCAAGCTGCTGCTCTTGGGCCTGGTGGCCTTCAACGTCGTGGGGGCCTTCATGCTGGAGGTGGGGCTCACCCTGGGCTGGGGGCGGCGGGGGGCTCCGGGGCTAGGCCGCAGCCGCCGCTCTGCATCCCCCTGTCCTCCGCAGAGCGTGCTGGACCGGTGCCTCCCGGCCTGCCTGCGGCGCCTCCGGCCCAGAAGGGCCTCGAAGAAGCGCTTCAAGCAGCTGGAGCGGGAGCTGGCCGAGCAGCCCTGGCCACCGCCCGCCGCGCCGGTGAGGTAGTGCAGACCCCTCGGCCCCCCGGACACTGGCTGTCCCCGCCTCTGAGCCACCACCTGGCACCCGTAGCTGGAGACACCACCGCCCTTGCGCCTGTAGCCCAGAGGTCGGCAGATGTCATACTCCTGCCCCGAGGCCGCCCAGCCCTCAGGCGGGGAGAGGCTGTTGCTGTCCCCCGTTCAGACATCCCGTGTAGAGACGACAGCCACCAACCCCCCCCCGCCCCGGAGCTGTTGTTAGTGCAGCAAATAAAGTAATATTTTCCGGGGCAGCCTGTCTCCCACGTGGTACCGCTGACCGGATGCCCGGCGGGTGGCCCCCCGCACGCGTCTCCTCCTGGCGCCCCTGGTTTTTCAGATCATGTTGGGCGATTCCCCCTCGGGACCTCTGCGTCTTCATCTGACAGTAATGATGTTTTCGGGTTGAGCACGGGCCTCATGCCCCGTTAACACCTCGTGTGCGTCTTCATTCAATCCTCATCACTGTAGAGTCAGTCTTTTTTTTTTTTTTTTAAGATTTTATTTATTTGCGAGAGAGAGAATGAGAGACAGAGAGCATGAGAGGGAGGAGGGTCAGAGGGAGAAGCAGACCCCCCGCCGAGCAGGGAGCCCGATGCGGGACTCGATCCCGGGACTCCAGGATCATGACCTGAGCCGAAGGCAGTCGCTTAACCGACTGAGCCACCCAGGCGCCCTGTGGAGTCAGTCTTATCCCCATTTTACAGATACAGAAACTGAGGCTTAGTGGCCCACACTTAGAGGTGGGGCCAGATCACTCGGACTCCAGCATCCACGCTCTTCCTTCCTACCGTCCTGTGGGGGCAGCAAGAGAAGGGCCGTGCCTCCCACAAGTGCCAGAGCCTCTCAGACTTTTAATGGGGTCAGTTCCCTTCTGCCCCCCGTGCCCTGCCCCCTGGACGAGTTTGTGGTCTGGCTCCTCGCTCCGATGAAAGTCCAGGCTCTGAGCCCACGTCTCCCAGCCCGAACCACATGCCCTGCCCCCCGGGGAAGGGTGGGTGCTTCTGACCTCATCCCACCAGTGGGACACTGGCCAAGCCCTACTTTGGAGAGGCAACTCGGTCATCTGGCCCATCGGTGCGGGGCAGGAGGGAGCAGGAAAGAAAGACGGCTTCCCATCCTCCGGAAGCCCCCGCCGACCTCATTACCGGAAGCCCCGGCGTCAAACGCGGCCTGCCCTCGCAGGAGCTCAGTAAATGTGGACTCAAACTGCGGGGCAGGGATGTGGGGCGTGAAAAAGTAATTTATACGATGAGGCGCGTCCACAGACCTTCTGCACCGGGCACGGCGTCATCAACCAGTAATAGTTCGGGGTGGCAGGTGTTGGGCAAGGGGAGGCCGGAGGACACCAGGAGAGGCCTGGGTTCGAATCCCTCCGCTACCCTTCGCCAATTTACTCGCGTGTGTATCGGATGGTATACAAGAAACTTGGCCTCTGCCCGCGGACAGCTTGTAACCCGGTGGGAGAGGGGAGCAGGGAGGAAGCGAATCTCCGAGGCCGTCGGGAGAAGAGTACCCACACCCATCACCCCCTCCCTGCATAGCTGCCGCCTCTGCTTGGGTCCTTAGGGCCAGGGGAGGGGGTGGAAGCAGCAGAGAGGATCTGGGGGCCAGGACATGAGAGTGGGAAGCTTTGGGGTCTCCGTTTCCCCCTTTTGTCATGAGTGTAGGGGACAGCCTTTCTGCCAGCTGGTGTCCCCTTCTACCCTAGTGGGACTGTGGCTGGCAGCAGCCAAGGGCTAAGGGACGGTGGAGAGGGCTGTGCTGGCCCCCAGGGCCCACAGGCCTCCAGGTAACAGAAGTCCCTGCTATTCTGTGATAGACCCTGGAGAGGGGGTGGCAGATATTCATTCATTCATTCATTCATTCCTGTGACAAACCAGCACCAGGGAACAAAGGATGCATGGGACATACGGAGTTTCTGCCTAATAGGATTCAGAGTTTAAGGGATAGGCAGTTGTGGGGTGCATGACTGGGGGCAAGGAGATCCCCATGTCCTCCCAGCCAGAGCTGCTGCCTCAGGCATGGGCTCCCCGGACCAGGCAGGGTGGAGGTCTGCCCCAGAGGCAGGGACCGACACCCCCCACCCAGCCAGTCTCTCCCAGGAGAATTGAGTGCATATTCATTCATTCCATTAATGTTTACTGAACAGCTGCTCTGAGCCTGGCACTGTGCCTAATGAGCATAAACGGGGGATGAGCAAACACAGACTTTGTCGCTGTCTTCATGTAGCTCCCAAGCTCACGAGCTCACGTGGGAGAGGAGCAGGATTCAAATGGGCACAGACATAGGGCAACGGGTCGGCTGTGAGCCGCAGAGCAGAAGGTGCTTAGGAGCGGAACAGGGAGAAAGGGAAGGCTCCTCCGAGGAAGGGAGGGTTTGGTCTATCACCTGAAGGAGGTGGACCTCATCGGTGTTGCAGGAGGAAGCAGCAGCTTGAGCAAAAGTCCTGTGGCAGCAGAGGAAAGGGCTTAGTGAGAGACTGCCAAAAGGCCACGTGGCTGCTGGGAGACCAGGCAGGGAATGAGGAGGCAGAGCCAGACGGAGATGAAGGGTGAGGTCCTGGGGGGGTCACAGGCCAGTTTAGCTTTTTTCCCAGGTGCCATGGGAAGCCAGCAAAAGGCTCTAAGTAGAAGGGGGCCAGCGTCTGAGGGGGTCAGGGAGGGCAGAGCCCACTTGGGAAGGCCTAGATGAGAGGTTATTACAGAGTCCAGGCAAGAGCTAATGGTGGCTTACACCACAGCAGGGGCAGTGCCCAGACTCAATCTCTGTGAAGCGGGATTAGTGGCAGGGTGCTGGGCTGGGTGCTGGGCTGGGTGCAGGGGCGGAGAGCAAGGGAGGAAGCCTGAGGGATGGAAGGATGCTGGTACTGCTGCCCAGATGGGGACCCCTCCCGGAGCCAGTCAGGAGGCATGAACTTGGACTTGGATCCTTGTTGGATCCTTGTTGCCTTGGGGACGTTCTTGGGGCCAGGCCTGGTAGCCTGTGGTGCACGGGCGGACAGCAGTGCTGATTCTGGAAGCCAGCCCCCACCTGGAGCTGGCTAGGGAGACCCAGAAGGCGTTGCCAGAGAGGCAGGAGGGAAAACAGGTCAGAAAGGCTGTCCCGGAAGCTAAGAGAAGCCAGAGGGGAGAGAGCTGCATGGCCGTGGGCGAATCCCTTTTGGGGGACTCGGTTTCCTTCTCTGTGAAATGGGGTAACACGTCCTCCAAAACCCACCTCACACCAGACCGCAGCCCAGACGTGGCGAGGAAACGGGGCAGGCGTTCTGCCCGCCTGAGGTCTGCGCGCCGACGTGAGGGTGGCCCCGGGGGCGCCTCCCCCAGGGCCGCCCCAGAAGCGGGCTGGAGCCCCGTGGGTGCGGCGGGCGGGCGGAGCTCGCGTTAGGACCCAGCAGCTCCGGGGCTGGAGGGCGGGCGCCGACCCGTCGGGGGCCCGGAGGGGGGCTCGGAGCGGGCGTAGGGGCGGCTCCGCGGGCGGACTCGGAGCGGGCGGCGGAGTGACTCGACCAGGTAGGCGCGGGCCTGGCGGCGGGGGCCACTAAGGGGCCCCGGGGGGTGGGGGGGCCTGGGATGCGGGGCTCCGCAGGCCCCCGGGCCTGGGGGCGGCTGCCGGGCTTCCTGAACCCCGGGGCCGTCTGAGCAGATGCTAAGAAGGCACTTGGGGACTTTGGAGTCGCTTGGAGGGGGGGCCCGAGTTCGGAAGAGTTTGGGGGAGCCCGAGTTGGGGCGTCGGGGCGCGGGGGGGCTCTCGTTCGCCCCGGGAGGCTGGACTGCCGCGGGTGGGGTGGAGGCGTCGGCGGGAGCGGCCGGGCCACAGCCACGGAGAGACAAAGGGACAGCCGGGACCAGGAGGGCGCGGGGAGCTGCCAAGCCAGCTTGCAGCTGATTGTTCCCAGCTGTGCGCCGCCACATCTGGTCTCCCCCCCCCACCCCCCGCCGCTCCGCAACCGGCGCCCCCACCTCGCTCCGGGAGCGTGGGGTCCGGGGCTCTGAATAGGCTCCTGCCCACGATCGCTTGGGGTGGGGTCCCCAGCTGTGGAAGGGGCCAGAAGGGGGCTGCCTCCTAGGCAGGTCCCGGCCTCCCCCACACCCCAAAATCCATAGTCTAGACAGAGGTGCTTGGAGATGTGGTACCCCCAGGAGGATCCGTTACTCCCACACCCCTTGCCCTTGGGGCCCCTTCCCCCAATAAGCCTGGGCCTGGGTGCCAGAACTTCCTGGGGAGGAATTCTCCATGCAGGAGGCTGAGAGGCCTAGGAAGGGTTTGGGGGACAGACAGCTCCCACCCCACTTCTTAAGACCCCTTAGGCCCCAACTCAGGGCCTCCTCCCGAGTGGTGACAGCTCCAACTGGCCTGGCTGCCACCAGCCCATGGGGACAAGGAGGGGATAGTGAGGCCTTGTGGGGAGTTACAAGGAAAGAGCTCCAGGTCTTTTGGTCCCTCCTACCATGAGAAGGCCAAGGGTTTTCAGAATGGGACTGTGGGGAGCCAGATGTGCCCTGCCTCTGGGGCAGCTTGAGTCATGGGTCTCATCTCCTCCACCCCACCCCACCCCAGTAAAGAAGGGAGGTGGTGAATGTATGAGCCAGGCGGGGGGTCCCGGAAGGCTCAGGATTGGGAGGGAAGAGGGACCGATGCCCACGTTTCCTTCCCCTCTCCCTAGACGCCCGGGGGCAGTTAGGGGTCCAGTTAGCTGTCTGGAAGAACTCCCTTCCCTGTGGTGGGAGGGGCCCTCCTGGGAGGACCCTGGGCTCTCTCCCAGCACTGTCGGCGGAAGGATGACAGTCCGGAGACTGCCTCCCACTGAGCCGGGACTGCACACGGGGACCTGTAGACCCGGCCAAGCCCACGGTGTGGCCAAAGACTGCAGTTCTGGAACTTCAAGAGCCTGGTGGAGGCTAAGGACCACTGTTCCCTCCCCACAAAATGACCCGTGTAACACTTGTCATACAGTGTTAGGGAGCTCAGAACCCCTGGGCCGGGTGACATCACAGTCCCTCCAGCACTGCCCTTCTAGGATCCAGAGAAACTCTCCTCAGACTCCACCCTAAGTGTTTCCTGCTGCTGCACACAAATAGACCTTAGTCTCGTGAGCCTGTGATGAAGACAGCCAGGTCTTAGGAGGCCTGGAGGCCTGGCAGGAGAGGAATCTTCTGGGGGTGGGAGCCCTGCCCAGGCCTGGCTGCCCTTCGGCCCCTGGGGCCCATGCATGCATGTGGTTTCCTGCAGAGCAAGACACTCAGGGCCCGGGGGCTAATTGGGAGCAGGTTGTGGGTTTGGCAGACGCTGCGGAGTCCCGGCTGTGATGGTGGCTGAGCAGGGCCGGGGTCCTGAGGTTGGGCCTGGGGTCAGGGGTTCACATGATCAGTGCATGAGACACCAGAAGGCGCTGAGTCAGAAGGTGGGCATGGCCGTGGGCTGGGAGAGTGGAATCAAGGCTAGTGGGGGGCTAGAAAGGGCCCCTTAGTGAGAAAGGCAGGGTGGGTTCTGTCCCTTTGCTGGATCAACCCTGCAGCAAGGTTGGAGGCCTTGTCCCTTGGGACCTGAACACCCAGTGGGCCACAGGGGACAGCAGATGGCCCTCCAAAGTAGCAACCCCTGCCCCGCCCCGCCCGACTCCTGGCCCTCCCTATGCCTGGCTTCCATTCCGAGCGCCTCCTTCTCTGGGCTAGATGTGGGGGAGCGGAGGTGAGCTCCGCAGTCCTGGGTGAGTGGGCCTGAGCTACAGCTCGCCCCTCCTCTTCCTCCAGCTGTCCCGACACCAGCCCAGACTGCCTCACCTCGTAGCCATGAGAGCTGCCTACCTCTTCCTGCTGTTCCTGCCTGGTAAGTGCTCCTGGGGCTGGGGGGCTCCCCCCGGCATGGGCGGAGGTTGGGAGCTGGCGGTGAGCCTTTATTGGGCCCTGTGGCCAGAACTCAGCTCCCCGGGTCGCAGGGCCTCCGGCCTCCTGGACCACAGACTGGACTGGCCAACCCCTCCTGAAGTCGGAGGCACCTCCCAGGCCCTCACCCCAACCCCCCACAGAAGCAGCCAGGCTGGGGCTCTGGAGAGTAGGCACGCACCCAGGCACCGGGAGCCCATGCTTGTCCTCTAAAGTACTGACCCTCCTGGGAGCCGATGTGTAGGAGGGAGAGGTACGCAAGGCAGGGAGTCTCTAGAGAGGTCTGAGTTCTAGACCCATTTGGGACCCAACCACCCTATACAATTTTGACCGTGGAGTGATCCCTATTGGTCAAATGAGGAGTTATCAGTGAGGATCAAAGGCCCTGCCAAGTCTAACATTTATTAATGTAACAGATACTTGTTGAGCTCCTACTATGTGCCAGGCACCGGCCTAGACTCTGGGGATACAGTGATGAACCGGGCAGACACATCCCTGCCTTCGTTGCTGCCCGTCTAGGGAAGGGCAGCTGACATATCAAGTCCATGTGATAAATGTCAGTGTGTCGAGTGCTGTGATGGAAACAGAAGAACGGGATGGAGAGGGTGGATGGGCCAGGGAGGGCCTCTTGGCAGGACTGAGTTTTTAGTTGAGACCTGAAGGAGGAGAAGTTAACCAAGATCACAGGCCTAGGGAAACTCAAGTGCAAAGGCCCTGGGGCAGACAGGAGTGTGCTGAGTTCCAGGAATAGCCAGGAAGCCAGCATGGGGGTGACAGGCCAAAAAAGGTCAGTGAGGTGACAGAGGAACAAGGAGTGTAAGGACCTTTGTGCTTGAGGAAGGAGTTTGGATCCCTTGGATCTAAGAGTCTAGTTGTAGAACCTTAGGGTCTTGCCGGCCTGCCCTTGGGACCTCTACTCATCCTCCCCAGATGTGCCTCGGGGCCCCTGCTGTCCTGCCCTGCCGGGCACCCCCTCATACTTTGCTTCCTCACAGCAGGCCTGCTGGCTCAGGGCCAATATGACCTAGACCCACTGCCCCCGTTCCCAGACCACGTCCAGTACACCCACTACAGTGACCAGATAGGTAAGGGCCTTGCCCCGCCCAGGTCTCCCCACACCCTGCCGGGTGTGCCTGACTCAGCTGGGGACCCGGTGGGAAGGGAGGTGGGAGTCCTAGGGGGTGGTCCTGGGTTTAGCCGTGACCTCCTTGGCCCCTGGGACTGAGAGCTCACCCGACCCCCCACAATTCCGTATTCGTCTTTGTTCTCAGACAACCCGGACTACTATGATTATCAAGGTAAAGGGCCGGGCCGGGCCGGGGCAGGGCGGGTGGGTGGGCAGCTGGGTGCGGGGGTGGAGAGAATGGAGCGGACCACCTGATCGTGCCCCGTCTCAGAGGTGACTCCTCGGCCCCCCGCGGAGCAGTTCCAGTTCCAGTCCCAGCAGCAACTCCAACAGGAAGTCATCGCGGCCCCCACC
The DNA here is from genome assembly GCF_002201575.2 of Neomonachus schauinslandi. Taxonomy (NCBI): domain Eukaryota; kingdom Metazoa; phylum Chordata; class Mammalia; order Carnivora; family Phocidae; genus Neomonachus; species Neomonachus schauinslandi. Next base: position 11,740,676 of record NC_058406.1, on the reverse strand, counting down.
ATAGGTAGGCTTCCAGCTCCTGACAGCCCTGGGAGTGGCGGGTCTGTGCCGGGGGGGCAGCTGCTCTGAATGGACCCCTCTCAGTGATCTCTGCCTGCCCCTCTCCCAACACCAGCTCCAGGAAATGTGGAGACAGAGCCCACGGAGCCTGGGCCTCTGGGTAAGAGCTTCCCTGACAGCTGGAGAAACAGAGGCACGGCCCCAGGAGTCGGGGTAGAGTGGGGCACGGCGCTGGTGGGACGGGGACAGCCGGGCCTTTGGCTTTGGCTGGGTAGATGGTAGGGTCAGCGGCTTGCACACATGCCCCTGCTTTAGGCCAGCAACTCCAGGGCCCCTCGGGCTCTGGGGGACCCCCTTGCCCCCGGGCTTGGCTGCAGGCTCAGGAAGGGCCCTCGACCCCCAGACACTGGGGAGAGGAAGGGAGCGTGCAGGGGGCTTCCTGCCTGCCGGCCAGCAGGCCCAGCTGATGCCCGGGGCAGGTGAGGCCAAGAGCGGAGCCCCTGTGCTGCCTGCACGAGCCTGCGGGAGCCGGAGCGCGAGGCCGCTGTCCCCCTCGTGAGCTCAGTGTTAGGGTGCGGTCCTTTGCGCGCGCACAGCCCTGCCCGCGGGGTTGGTGTGGACTCCTGTGACCATGTGAGTGTGGGCGTGGGCGTGTTTGAGCTTATGCGTGTCCTAGTAAATGCTTCCAAGTGTGGTTGCTGCTCTGTGCTCATATGAATACCTTGTACAAAATCGGGCAGCCCCCCAAGGCCCGGCCAGGCTGGCATCTGTGCACGCCCGTGTGCGTGTGCGCCCCAGGCCGGAGGGCGCAGGGTGGACCTAGACCCTGATAGGAGGGCCAGGCTTGGTGGGCAGAGTTGGGGCCCCCCGCCAGCTCGGGGCCCCAGGCTGCAGCCCCCCCCCCCCCCCGTCTGATCCCGCCCATCCCCCAGACTGCCGTGAGGAGCAGTACCCATGCACCCGCCTCTACTCCATCCACAAGCCTTGCAAACAGTGTCTCAATGAGGTCTGCTTCTACAGGTGAGCACAGGCAGGGCGGGGGCAGGGGTGCAGCGGGGGCACAGGGCGGGCGGCAGCACCCGGCCGAGGTGGGACTTGAGGGAAGCGCGAATCCTGAAGTTGAGCCCAGACGTAGGGGTCGGGACGCGCGGGCTTCCCCAGTGGGGCTGGGTGAGGAGGGGGTGACGCCCGGCTCCGTATCCCCAGCCTCCGCCGCGTGTACGTGGTCAACAAGGAGATCTGTGTCCGCACGGTCTGTGCCCACGAGGAGCTCCTTCGAGGTAGGAAGGCCTACACCCCTAGACCCCTCCCCGCCCCCACCCTCCCACCTGGTGGTGATTAAGCATGTGTTCTGCGCCAGGGCCACTTCAGGGGGGATCCTGAGCCCTCTCCTGGCTGCTCAGCCTCGGAACATTCCCTGCCACAGGGTGGAGAAGGGGCCAGTGGTTTTCCGTCACCCGGCCCCACCCTGACCCCAGCTCCTTGCCCCCACCGCAGCTGACCTGTGTCGGGACAAGTTCTCCAAATGTGGTGTCATGGCCAGCAGTGGGCTGTGTCAATCCGTGGCGGCCTCCTGTGCCAGGAGCTGCGGGGGCTGCTAGGGCGGAGCTGGTACCCCCCCATCCCCCACCCCTGCCCTGGACCTTCCTCGGATCCGGGGCCCTCAGGCCCTGCCTGACCTGGTGCTTTTCTCCCCAGCCTGACAACCCTTTTATTCTGTAAAAAGTTAGTGGACTGTGGCCCTGGGGGTTCGTCTCAGGCCCCTCTCCCAGCCTGCAGACACCCCTGCAGCACAAGGGGGGCTCCCCACTCTTCGCCCCCTGATGAGGGGCATCCCAGGCCTCTGGGTGGGACCTGGGCCTCTGATGTGCCTTCTCAGTCCCTCTGAGGACAGTCCCCTGGCCCCTCAAGGTAGGCTATGCCCCTCACCCCAGCTGGTCTGCTTGGATTTCCTACAGCTCCCGGGCATAGACCACCTTTGTTTTATATAAAATTAAAATTGTTTTTACAAAAGATTCAGTCATTTTTCAGTTGGGAGCCAGAGCGGGTGGCCAGCTGCCTCCGACTGCTTGTCCTCATTGAGAGGCTGCCTGGGGAGAAGGGACCATTCGGGTGACCTGTGGCCTTGCCTCTGCGGTCCCAGTCCTGCCTCCTCCCCCACCGGCTTCAGCGGACCCCCCCCCCCCCAGAAAGATGGACTGGGACAACTTTCCTCCCAGGGTCTGTGGGGGCATGGCGGGGGATACAGCTTCCTCATTGTTCAGGCTGCTTGGTGAGGGCGTGAGTTCCCTGTCATCAGAGGGGTACAAGGGGTACAAGCCAAGACGGGAGGCCGCCCACATGGAGGCATAAAGATGCACATAGGATATAAAGCAGGAGGTCAAGGCAGGTGGACTCAGATCCACCTTTGGGGGAAGGCTGGCGGTTCAGAGGGCAGAAATAGGGCAAGGCATTAGAACGCCTCCCTCTGACCAGCTCGGGAGGACCAGGCGCCCCCCGTGCGTGGCCAGCACCCCCTCCCAACGGGCCTGGGAATGTCTCCGTCTTACAGACAGAACGCCCAGGGGTAGCAGGTGACCCACCAAGGGTCCACAGCTAGAGGTGGCAGAGCTGGGGCAGAACCTGACTCCACTGGACTCCAGGGAGGACAGGAATTTCTCCTCACGAACACGGAGCACCTTGCTTGAGTACCTCCTCATAACCACCCTGAGGCGCGTCCCCATTTTACACACGAGCAAACTGAGCCTCTGAGAAGTTGTGCAGCTTCGCCGGGCTCACTGGGCGGAGCCAGGACAAGACCCCAGGGTCACTCCCAGGCCTGGAAGGCCTGCCACTGTCCAGAGGGGGGCCCTGTCCTGAGGAGGGGCCAGAGAGCTGTAGCTGGAAGGAGTCGAGCTGTGCAGTTTGGGTCACGGCCTCATCTGTTACCTGGGACGGGTGGCACGGGACCCCGGGGCCCTCCCCGCGCCGACATCCTGTGAGGCTGGGAAGTGCCACAGCCCTTCTCAAGCCCCCCCGCCCCGCCGTGCACCCCTGGCCAGGGGCCTCATCCCTCCAGGCTCAGGCCCCAGTGTCTCCCCCGACCATCTCTCAGGTGCAGAAGTGAAGAGACGCGTCTGTACAAACCGTTTTTAGAAAATGAGGTCTCCTTGCTACAAAAAACAGTTCTGAACCGTTAACACTGAAAAAGGTATAAAAATACAGGGACTCTGAAGTCTGAGGAATTTCCTGACACACACTCTGAACTAAGGCAAAGAGAGCTCTGGAAAGCTGGGGAAGGCCTGGGTCTCTGACTCCTAGGCTCCCCTCCTCTTTCCTGTGAGTCCATGCTCCAGGGCCAGCCAGAGGCAAGGGGGCCTCTGTGACCCCCGGCTTCGGCTCAGCCACTCAGGGAGGCTCTCATGGGACCTGGAGGCTCATCCCAGGGGAGGGACCAGACCGAGGTGGGACCCACGGATGATGCCAAGAAGCTGCTGCTGGAGTCTCCGGCCCTCAGCCCTCGGTGCTGCCACCTGGCTCCTCCCCACCCCCAGCCTAGTTCTGGTGGCCCGGACAGGCCAGGGCCAGGGCAGACCACGTGGACAGATGGCTGCTGCTGCTCTCCAGGATGCCCACCAGGAAGGGGCTCATTCCCCTGAGGGGCCAGACATGGGAGACAAGGATGCTGAGCTCCTCCGAAGCTCCTGTCGCAACTGTCCCTTCAGCGTGGACACCTGGAGAAGAAAGAGAAGGTGAGGCCAGCCCAGCCGGCCCAGGCCCCCTGCCTGATGTCAGAGAAATGGGGGTGGCTGCAGCTGGGGCCCCACAGGGGACCTGATCCTGCCTGTTTCAGGAAAAAGTGGGTCTCATGAAGCACCAGGATGCTTCTCTCCCCTCCCATTCCGTCTCACAGGGCAGCTGGCTGTCTTCTGACCGCTCCTCGGCATCTCTTCAGGGGCCACCTGTCCCCACTCTCATTATTTAAGTAGGCCTGGCGCTAGCCCGACTGGGGGGACCCATGACCCAGGCTTGGCCTACCCATGCACAGGTCAGGTCAGGGATCTGGGATCCAAGCCGGCCAGTAAGGATCATCCCTGGGACTTCTGCTATTGCTCTCAGGAAAAAAAGGCCCCCATTCCTCTAGGATGGTGGGTTGCTGGGATAACCTAGGCTGGGGCTGCTCGGGCCATCTGTGCCACCCAGCGGACAGCCACGAGGACGGAGTTCCAGTGACATCACTTGAGCCCGTGTCCGGACCATTTCAGTCACGGGTGCCGCTGACTGCTTCTACGGGGGTCGCGGCCAGCCCTCTGCTGCTCCCCCCATGTTTCCACATCCTGCGGAGGGGCCTGGGTACCTGCTCCTCCAGCCCGTGTACCCGCTGCTGGTGGGCCCGCTCCCGCGCCTCCAGCGTGCGCTCTGTCTGCACCTGGGCCTGCGGGCGGGGCGGCTAGTCAGGGGTCTGGCCCTGTGTGTGTGTGCGCGCGCGCGCGTGCAAGGGGATGTCGGGCACCTCCCAGGAGCCTAAAGGCCCCTCCGGGCAAAGTCAGTGCAGACGGGGGTGCAGGAGAGATCCGTGTTTGTCCCCCACGTTCCTGGCCCACCTGGTCTGCGAAGCCTGGCTCAGGGTACCCAGCGAGCCCCACTGACAGGCAGGCACACCCACGCACAGACATGGTCAAACACAGAGACAGGCCCCCCCCACAGGCACAAAAGCAAGCACGTAAATACTCACCGGGCTCACATGGATGCACGCATATGTGCAAAAGCCCAACACTGCTACATCTACATACAGGAAGACGTCTGTACACAAAGACATACACACGTAAAACACGTTCCTAATACTTCGACTTGCCACGTCTGTGCACAAGACTCACGCTACATGCACGAGAACACGCCCAGGCACACTCACACCTCTGCGTGCCCACAGCCTACGCGCACACAGTCTCACAGCTAACCGGCTTCTCTTTTCTCTCCACGCTGGGGAGGACCCCTCCCTCTGGGACCTGGCTCTGGGCTGCCCCCCTCCAAGGGTCCGGACTGGTTACGGAGGCTGAGGGGCCTGGGCTGGCTGAGCCACCAGCAACTCCCGGGACAGCTCGGCACTCAGGCCGAGGGCAGGGGTGGGAGGTGGGGGTCCGGGTCCAGGGCTCGGGGGAGAGAGGGTAGCTGGGGGCTGGACCTCCAGCAGCTGGATCTGCCTCTGGGCCTCAGCCAGCTCCAGCTCGGCCCCCGTGAGCGTGCGGTCCAGGCGGCCCCTCTCGGCATTCAGCCGCACCGTGTCCTCGTGGCTGCGAAGCTTCTCGCGCTCCACCTAGGCAGGGAGAGCAGGAGGGCAACAGGGGGCCCCGGGAAGGAGGGAGGTCCCGCCGAGAGAGGGGGGCTCAGGGAGGGGTGTCAGGTTAGAGGCAGCAAGACCAGGGGGCCAGGGAGCACCCGAGGCCCCCAGGCCTTGGGGACACGCGGCCAAACGCAACCCCGGCTAGGACCCAGAGGAAGGGAGGGGAGGGCCCTAGAGGCCCCGCCCACCTTGTCCAGCATCCTCCTGAGGGCCGCCCGGTCCTTCTCCAGCCGCAGCGCTGACCGCTCCACCTCCCGCTTCTCGGCCTCCAGCTGGGCGAGCTCGGCCTGCAGGCTGTCCAGGCGCTCCTGCAGCAGCCGCCGCTCGTCGCGCAGCTTCTGGACCGTGTGCAGGGCCGCAGCCTCCCCCTCCTGGCGCTGCCGCAGCACCTGCAGAAGCCAGCAAGCCCCTAGTGCCGCCGGCCCTTAGCTCGGCAGGGCGGCTGGGAGGCCCACGGCTGACACCTATCACCTGAGGCCGCCTCTCCGGGCCTCGGCTTCTCCATCTGTGTAATGGGGGTGTGGGCTGAAGGAACCAGCGTTCCCCAGGGGAGGCTGGGCCTGGGTCTGGGAGGACGCTGGGATAAGGAAGGTCCCACTCCATCCGGAGGGCCTCAGCGTCCTGGGGACAGAAGGGGCCCATTCCGGCCCTCACCTCCTGAAGCTGTTGTAGCTGGCCCTCTGCCTCTGCCCGCTGCAGCTCCAGGTCCGCCAGCTCGCCCCGCATCGTCTGCACCTGCTCGCCCAGGGAGCCGCTCTGCTTCCGTGCCTCGGATAACGCCTGCCGAGCGGCCTCCAGCCGTTCCTGGGGGACGGGGGCTGATGGGGCCAGGATGGAGCAAAGGCTCCCTCTCCTCTGTACCTCCGGGTCAGGGTGACAGCCCATAAAACAGCTCAAAAATCTTATCTGAGGGCGAGGAGGACAGCAGGCCTGGCCCACTGACCTACATAAGGTGGGGACCCCTCGGACCCCAACTCTGTCCCATCAACCCTGCCTCTGGGTGTCTGTAAGCCTCTATGAGTAGACTTATTCTCTTATTGCTCCCCCAAATCTCCTCTTATTGGCAATGCTTTTATTGGGCCCCCCCACCTCCAAGCCTCACTGACTGGCTCCCTAGGGTTCCCGACTGATGGCCCCAGGGGCTGGCTCTCTATCAGGGCCCCTCCAAGCCTGCCCTTGGCGGCTAACTCTCTCACCGAGCCCACCCCGAGCCAGGCCCCGGAATCCATACTTGCAGCACTTGGCGGTCATGTTCGCAAGCGGTGAGGGCCTTCTGCAGGTGCAGATTCTTGTCCTGGGTGCTGGTAAGGCTGGCACTATTCTGGGCGAGGGTTTCGGTCAGGCCCTGCACCTTGTCCCGCAAGGCCCCCTCGCTCTCTTCCACCTTGACCAGGGCCCCACTCAGCCGTTCCACTGTCAGCTGCAGGGTCCCTGCTTTCACCTCACTGTCTGTCACCTGGCAGGAAGACAGACAGGATGGTAAAGTGGCTCTGCTCTCAACATGGCCTCCAGCAGGGAGGCTGAACCCAAGCCAAGCCCCTCCCACTCTGCCTAGGCCTTCATCACTGATGCTCATTGTTCCCATGTGCTCCCGCAGGCTCAGCCTACTGCAACCAGGGCCCTGGTCCCACTGCTGGTTAACTCCCCTCACCCGGAGTGCCACCCACCTGGTTGTCTCAGACCCCACGGTCTCCTCCCCATTCTCATTCCCTTCTCCTCCCTGCTATGGAAGAGAAGGAGTAACCACCACAACCACCACAAACTGGAAATGTTCTGTGTTCTTGACTTTGGTGGGTGACTGTGCAGGGCTCGCAGAGTTACTGAACGGTCTAAAGCTGAGCTTCCTGGCAGCCAAGGCAAAAAGGGACACGAGTGGAATCTACAACTCTAACTTGTCCCACCTGCTTCCTAGAAGTGCAGATTCTATTGTCAGAGTCTTAAACTCGGATTCTGTCTGTGTCTCTTATTAGCTATGTGATCTTGGGTGATGATGTCATGTCTGAGTCTCTGCCTGTCCATCCATGAAATGAGGATGACGCTTGCTTCACAGGGTTGCTGGGAGTGTTATGGGGTCCGTGTAAAGCACCTGGTGCTGGGCGTGCAGATGAGGAGCCTGCAGGCAGTGGTGGGGACCCACCTGTCTCTGCAGGAAGTCCACCCGGTCCTGGAGGACCTGGGCCTGAGCCTCACGGTCACCCAGGCCCAGGCGGCTGCGCTGCAGTTCCCCCTCAAGCGAGCGCCGCTGCAGCTCAAGCTTGATGGTGCGGCTCTCAGAGGCGTCCAGCACCTCCTTCAGGCGCCGCTTGTCGCTCTCCAGCTTCACCTCATTGGCCTTCATCTGGCTGACCTTCTCCTGGGGATGCGGAGGGATCAGGCCCCAGCTGCCCGGCCGCCCCACACCTCCCCCCATCCCCTCAGGACCTTGAGGGGGCTGGTCCAGCCATTCCCTGTGTGACCTGGGGCCGGCCTGTGACCCTCCTGAGGCCTCAGTCTCCCCCTATGTTCGCAGGATGGGTTGACCTGAGGATCCCAGAGCACATTCTGGTTTGGGCTGTGTCTAACAGGCTTTGTGATCCAGGGTTCTCTCTTCCTGCTCTGTGGCCCTATTTCACATCTGTATAGTGGGGAGACTGCACTGCCCAGGGGCACCACAAGGTATTCACAGAGCCCTGGGGAGGGAGGGGGGGTAAAAATGCAGATTCCAGGGCATCCCCTGCTCTGCTGCGTCACTCTCCAGAGGCAGGCCCGGAAGCTGCATTGTGTGAGCTGAGCCAGGTGGGAGCCCTGGGCCCTACCTGGTTTTAGGGGATGATGTTCTTCCCTCCCTCACACGGGGTCAGACAGTAAAGGAAGCTAGCAGGGGGAACAGGACCGGAAGACAGACTGGGGCCCTTCCATTCCCATTCCCATCCTATTACAGGCAATACAACCTCGCCCCCGGTCTGGCCCCCCTGTTGCCGTGCTCAGAGCCCCATGTCTGCCATGTCTGGGCCTGGCAGCCCCACTCTGGCCCCTGCTCAGCTGTGTTCCTGGCCTCCCCGCCCCGCTGCGGCCCCCGCGGCCGGGCCCAAGGCCAGAGCTGGAACCACAGACATAACAATCCTGCTCAGACTGACCTGGAGCCAGAGGCAGGGGGTGGGGGCGAGGAGGGAGGGGGAGGGAGGGGGAGGGAGCGAGGGGGAGAAAGGCTCAAGGCATTGGTGGCCTGGACTGTCACCACCAGGGCCAGGGTGCCCTGCCTCAAACACACCCCCCACCCCCCCCACCCCCAGAAAAACTCCAGAGCACGACTCGTGTGGCTACACAGAGACAAAGGAAACGGAGGGCCCCCGAACACAGTGTGTTAAGACCCTTCGAGCATCATCTCTGGGAGACAATGGCTGGTGTCCCCCGTTTACAGAGGAGGAAAATGAGAGCAGGGAGGCAAGCAGCCGGGCCAGGACTTGAACCCAGGCTTTTCTCCTTCAGGCTCAAAAGCCCAGGCCTTTTCTTCTACGGCCTAGTGACCCCGGGGAGGAATAGGAGAGTGGAATCTGAATGTGCTTCCGGACAGAGTCACAGGCTGGTCACGTTAGCGGGCGCTGTGACCCAGACAGACAGCAACAGAGAGGAGCACAGTCGGACCCACAGCCGCCCCCGCCCCGGCTGGCCCTCAGCTCCCGCCTACCTGGCTGGCCCGGAGCTCGCTCTCCGTGGCCTGCAGGCTCCTCTCCAGGGCGGCCACCTGGCCCAGGGCGGCCCGGCACTCCCGCTCGCTGCGGCGCATGCTCTCCTCCTGGCGCACCAGCCGCGCCTGCACCCCGCTCAGCCGTCCGCTCACGCCACGCCGGGCTGTGGCAGCCCAGCCCCGTCAGGCCCGGCCAGGCCTGCCCTCCACCCACCACAGGGCCCCTCGAGGGCCTGCCGGTCTGGACACACGGAGTGGGACTGATTAGGGGGGGTCCCCCAGAGGAGACAGGACATGGTGGCCAGGGCGGGGACGCAGGAGCTGTTCAGGCCAATCCCACAGGTCCTGCCGCGGCTGCTAAGAGCACAGAGAACAGGACAAGGACCCAGGGGGTGACACTCACCTTCTTCACTGTCGGCCACAGCCTTCTGCAGCTGCCTCACCCGTGACGTCGCATTGTCCCTCTCGGCCTCCATCTCGGCCAGCTGGCGACTCAGGGTGCTCATCTGGGCCTGAAGCTCATCCTGAGGCCCCAACGTCCGGGGAAAGGGAAGACCTCTGCTCTGACAACCCGCAGCGCCCTGCAGGGCCCTGGGCCACCCGGTTCCCTCTCCAGCCGCTCACACCCAGCCTCACCCGTTGTCTCTGGGCATTCCGCAGCTCCTGCAGGAATTCCCGGAGGGCCCCTCGCACTGCCTCGGGGTCCAGGTCTGAAGATGCCGGGGAGATGGCAGGTGCGGGGGATGGTGGCTCAGACCCAGGGCTGCGTTCCAAGGGGCTGGGGCTGCTGAGCCCTTCGCCACTTCCTAGGGGAGGAGGTGTGCTTAGGGGTGCAGGAGCCCGGGCCTCTCCTGCCTGGAAGGGGCCTGCAGGCTCCTCGTACACCACCTCACCCACCCTGCCGCACCCAGCAGCTCGCATGAGCTTCCCGCTGCATACTGGGTCCCTCACCCTCTTGCTGAACCCTTCCCAGGCCCCACAGCCCTCAGAATAAAACCCAGCATCCTTGCCATCACACAGAGGCCCTGCTGCTCACCCTAGCACAGCCCTCTCACCTTTACAAGCTGTCCATTCTGCATTACTCAGGTCCCCCTTCCAGCAGCAGGGCCTTCATACATGCTGTTCCCTTCTCTCCCCATGGCTTCTCTCTGCCTGGCCCATTCCTTTAGACCTGCTTCCCAGAGATGTCCCTGACCCCAGGCTGGGTTGGGGTGAGCTCATTCCCCCTGGCCATGAGGCTCTGAGATCTGCCTCCCTGCCCAGACCAGGAGCACTATGAGGACTGCACCCAAGGCCCAGTCCAAAGGTGGACACTCCACCCCCTCAACATCACCCCTTCAATGTTTCCTACATGCCAGGTACTGGGCTCTCCTGACATCCTATTCCACCTTCACAATTCTCTGAGAAGGAAGGACCAATGCCCCCCCTGCACAGGCTGGACGGGCTCAAAGCAGTTAAGGGATTTGTTTGGTCTCAAAGCTGGGAAGATCCTGAGCTGAGATTGGGAACCAGGTAGCCCTATTTCCAGGCAGAGAAATGAACTCTGCTTGAAGAGGTGGGAGGGGCAGTGCGCACAGAGACAGGGCGGCACCTGGAGGTCAACATCGGAACTGCAGGGCAGGCGGTCAGCATCCTCTTGCCTGGGCCAAGCTGCCCCATAGCTCCATCAGCACCCACAGGACCCAGAGCAGGACGTCTACCCACTGTCCCCAAGGGCCCCCACCCCCACGGAGTGAAGCTAGCATCTTAGTGTCACCACGTCCTCACCTCCCACTCCTCCACACTTTGCTCCCCGCCCTCCAGCTGCTCTGTCACCTTTGCTGTTCACCGGACAGGGGAACTGCCACTCAGGACCTTCCACTTGTCCTGAGTCTCTTCTCCTACTTATCCTACCTCCAACCTACTCAGTGGGGCTCTCCATCTCCCATAAAACACCCCTACCCCTGCCCTTGCTATATCGTTAAAAAGTTTCTTTATTGCAGGGCACCTGGGTGACTCAATCTATTGAGCGTCCAACTCTTGATTTCAGCTCAGGTCATGATCTTGGGGTCCTGGGATCGAGCCCCGAGTTGCGCTCCACACTCAGTGGGGAATCTGCTTAAAGATTCTCTCCCTCTCCCTGTGCATGCTCTAAAACAAAAATAAATCTTTAAACAAATTTGTGATAAAATTTATATAACATACAATATGCCTTCCTAACCATCTTTTTTTAGGTTTTTAATTAACATTCATTAACATTATACTTAATGGGGTCTGTGCATGTGCGTCTTTGGAAATCCTTTCCTGCCCTAAAGTCATGAAGATATTTTCCTATATTGTCTTTTAAAAGCTAGAGTTTTGTCGTTCACATTTAATCTTTAATCTACCTGAAATTGATGTTCACGTAAAATGTGATGTAAGGATCTTTTTCTTCCCCCCCCCCACTTATGGATTCTCAATTATCCAAATACTGTTTATTGGAAAGCCCATCACAGATCAAGCTTCCAACATAGATCAGATGTCTTTAGACATGTGGGTCTGGTCCTTGACTACTTGATCAACTGCTGTCTCAGCAGCACAGCGCCTTAAGTACCAAAGCTTTATATTAACTTTTATCTTTGGCAAGGCAAGCCCTGCCCCCACCCATCTAGTTCTTTTTCTTCAAGTGTGTGTTGGCTTTCTTAGCCTTTGTTTTTCCACTGAAGTTATAAAACTGGCTTGTGGAGTTTGACACACACAAAGTTAGGATTTTGATTGGAATAGCCTTGAAACTATAGATGAATTTGGAAGAACTGACAACTTTATAATAGTGGACTTTCTGATACACAAACATAGTATGTTTCTCCTATTTAGGTTTCCTTTAATATCTCTCAATAAAATTTATAGTTGTCTCCATAAAGGTCTTGTACATATTTTATTAGATTAGAATTATTTTTTTTCCTTGCATAGTAGAACTTATCTGTAAAGTCATCTAGATCTGGTGTTTTCTTTGGGGAAGAGAATTCTTAGTGCTAGTATACAAGACATTTTATCATTTATGTTGTTGGCAATCTACCAACAAACATTTTCTGCTTCCGCTGATATAATAAAATATAATTTCTGTAGATTGATCTTGTTTCCAGCAACCTTACTAAAGTTTCTTATTTGAAAAAAAAATTTAAAAATAAAGTTTCTTATTTGTTCTAAAAATTTATTGTAGCTTCTCCTATATTTTCTACATAGAAAAATCATGTGATCTGTAAATAGTGGCAATTTTGTTTCTCCCTTCCTGAACCTTAAGATGTTAATTCTATGTTTCTTACCATAGTGTACTGGCTAGGACCTCTGAGACTTCCAGTACTATATTAAATAGAAGGGTTAAATGTCACATTTGCTACAGGGTTTTGAAGACCCAGTTTATCAGTTAAGGAAAACTTTTTCTAGTTTTCCCAGAGTTTGGATCGTAACTGGATGTTGTATTTTATCAAATGCTTTTTCTGCATCTATTTTGATGGCCTTTCTAACCATCTTTAAGTGTACAGTTTAGTGGTATTACTTATATTCACACTATCTGTTTCCAAATCTTTTCGATCACCCCTATTTTGGGTTGAACTATGTCCCCCCAAAACTAATAGGTTAAAGTTCTAACCCCTGGTACCTCAGAATGTGAATTTATCTGGGAGTAGGGTTGTTGCCGATGTAATTAGTTAAGACGAGGTCATAGTGGAGTAGGATATGCCCCTAATCCAGTATGATTGGTGTCATAATATAAGGGGGAAATTTGGACACACACACAAGAAGGCCATGTGAAGGCTAGAGTTCTGCCACAAGCCTAGGAACTACAAGCCTAGGAATAGATCCTTCCCTAGCGACTTCAGAGGGAGCACGGCCCTGCCAAAAGCTTGATCTCAGACTTCTGGCCTCCAGAACTGTGAGACACAAATTTCTGTTGCTTGGGGTGCCTGGGTGGCTGAGTCGTTAAGCGTCTGCCGTCGGCTCAGGTCATGATCCCCAGGGTCCTGGGATTGAGGCCAGCATGGGGCTCCCTGCTCAGCAGGAAGCCTGCTTCTCCCTCTCCCACTCCCCCTGCTTGTGTTCCCTCTCTCGCTGTGTCTCTCTCTGTCAAATAAATAAATAAAATCTTTTAAAAAAAAATTTGTTGCTTAAGACCTCAGTTTACAGTACTTTGTTTTGGCAGCCCCAAGCAAACTAACATGTACAACCTCAAACAGAAACTCTGTACCCACTAAAAATAACTCCCAATTCTCCCCTCCCCCCAGCCCCCAGGAATCCCTAATCTACTTTGTTTCTATAAAATTTGGCTTTTCTAGGCATTTCATTTAAGTTGAATCATACTATATTCGTCCTTTTGTGACTGGCTTCTTTCACTTAGCATAATATTGTCAACTCATCCATGTTGTAACATGTGTCAGAATGTCATTGTCTTTTTTTTTTTTGAGAGAGAGAAAGTGAAAGAGTACGAGCTGGGGGGAGTGTGGCAGAGAGAGAGGGGAGAGAGGGACAGAGAGAATCCCAAGCAGACTCTGTGCTCAGCACGGGGCCTGACGCAGGGCTCGATCTCATGCCCGTGAGATCATGACCTGAGCCAAAGTCAGGAGTCCGACGCTTAACCGACTGAACCACCCAGGCGTCCCAGAATGCCATTGCTTTTTGAAACTGAATAACATTCCTTTGTACGGATACACCACATTTTGTTTACCTATTCATCTGTCGACGGAGACACTGGTTGATTCCGCTCTTTGGCTACTATGAATAATGCTGCTATGGCTGCTGACGTACACCTATCTGTTCCAGGCCCCTTTTCCAGTCCTTTTGGTTATACACCTAGAGGCTGAATTATTGGGGCACATGGTAATTCTAAATTTTCTGAGGAACTGCCAAGTTATCTTCTACAGCAGGGATGCTGTTTTTACATTCTCACTAGCAACATCCCTTGATGCCTTTTTCCTTACCGATCTTCCAGCACTTACTACCACCCAATACATTGTCTTTCATTTATATACCGCATTTACAGTCTGCAGCTCCCATCCCTAGACTATAAAGTCCGTAAGAGCAGAAACGCTAGTCAGGTTTGTCTACTGCTCCATCCAATTGTATTCAGCACATAGTAGGTGCTTAAAAAATATTGAATAACTGAATGAATGTGATCCTGGGGCTAAATCCGTAGATTTGAAGAGGCAAGGACTCAGTATCCCCTAGTGAACTGCTCACGGTGCTAGGCCCCAGGAATCAAGATTCTGTCGGGCTGAGACAAGGCGGATGCTCTGGAATGCGTGCTCACACCCCCTGAAGCACGGGGCTGACTTTCCCAGGGTCATCCACAGGGCCTTGGGAGCAAATGGGACTAGAAGGATTTCTGAAGGAGTTGCTGGAAGGGCTCTTAGGCTGGGTGTGTTATCTGTCTGGCTGTGATGTTGAGGGTCACGAGCCTAGTATGGAGGGGCGTCAAGCTAGGGGTGGGAGACTGAGGAGGATGGGGTGCTGATGGGGAGAGGGTAAGCATCAATTCTATTAGATGGAGCCTCAAAGACTCAGAGGAGTCAGGGGCCTTAAGAAGCAGCACCATCACCCCCTTGAAAATGAAGCAACCAAGGGAGCACGGATCAGCGAAAAGAAGGAGCCTCGGCGGGCTCACCAAAGGGAAGGAAAGCGATATGGGGGCGGGATTGAGGCTCGTCGTCAAGGAGAGGTGCGGTCCGGCCAGCAGCGGGCCCCCAGGCGAAGCTGACCTAGATGGGGGCGTGGCCGTGGGCGGGGACTCGGCAAGACACGCCCCGCCCCGCCCCCCCACTTTCCCGCCGCACTCTGCTCACCTCCGGCTGGCGCGCTCCGGGCGGGGGAGCCGGGCGAGGGCAGCGGGGCCGGGCTTGGGGACCGCCCGAGGCCCAGGCCCCGACGCAGGGCTGAGCGCAGGCCGCCCAGCTGCGCCTCGGCCGCGCGCCGCTGCGCCTCTACGCGGGCCAGCTCGGCCTCCAGGCCTTGCGCCCGGCCCTCGGCCGCGCTCAGCCGCAGCCCCAGGTCCGCGGCCTCGGCCCGCGCCGCCTCCAGCTTCAGCTCCAGGCTGCGGCCGTGGTCCAGCTGCTGCTTCTCGGCGCCGCGCGCCTCCTCCAGGGAGCCCAGCAGGCCTCGCTCGCGGGCCCGGAACTCGCCCTCTTGCTCCTGCAGCTTCCTCTGGGCCCCCTGGAGCTGGGGCAGACGACGCCCGGAGGTGGGGGTCAGCAAGGCCGCCCCCAACCAGGCGCCCCGCCTCGCAGGCCCAACCTGGAGCCCACCCCCCCAAAAGCGGCTTGCACAACACCTGATTTTTAGTGGTCCCCACCCAGGCAGGACGTGCAGGAACATCCCAGGGAGTGTGGGAGTTAACTACTAGAATTTGTTTTTTCTCTTCCTTCTGTGTACGTGCCTTGTAATATACACAGTTTCTTAGTAATAAACTAACAGCCCACATAGATAGGACTTACCAGTGGCAGGCACTAAGTACTTTCCAAACATCTCAACCCTCATTACCACTATGAATCATTTCTGTTTTACAAATGAAAAAACTGAGACACACAACAGTTGCATAACTTAACCAAGGCCACACGGCTACTAAGTTGAGAGCCAGGATTCAAAGACAGGCACACTGACTCCAGAGGATGTTTTTTTAACAATCAGGTTGCACTGCCTCTCAGTGCACATAATTTATCAATAAATCACACAACAGGGCATGTAGTAAATTATTTTCTGATGGAGTGCATGGTCACACACACAGCCCTCTGGTTTAGGGAATAATTCAACCCTCATGGTCATCAGTTTCACTAGAAACCACCATTTACGGAGCACCTGGAAGCCAGGACCTATGCCAGGCCCCCATCCCATGAATGCTCTGAAGCACGGAGAGGTCAAGTGACTTAGTCAAGGTCACACAGTAGATTCGCTACAGTAAAACAGCCAGAAAAGCAGAATGGAAAGAGTGCATGCTTTGGAGTCAGACGGACCTGGGTGGCTGTGTGATCTTGAGTAGATCCCTTGACCTCTCTGGGCCTAAGTATCTGGGTATCTATGTAAAATGGGGCTAAATACACCTACCTCCTGAGGCTGCTGGGAGATTCAAACCCGGTTATGTCTACAGAGCTTCCTCTCACCGCCCCCACCCCTGCTAAATGGTTCTTGCAGTTGTTATTACTATCATACCTGGGGAAGAATCTCAAAGAGTGGGGGAACAGGGACCAGTCCTAGGGAGTCATCTCTCAGAATGACTCTAGCACTGGAGTCCCCATCTACTTCTTGCTGGTGGGAGGAAGCACAGGGCACCCCAACTGTCTCCTAAGACCCTCCCCATCCACACAGCCCACCCACCCAAGTTACCTCCTGCCGCATGGCCTCCAAGCTGGCCTCGCCCTTCAGGAGCTTCTGTCGGAGGCCCAGGGCCTCCCGCCGGCCCTCCTTTTCCGCCCGCTCGCCCAGTGTCAGGCGGCCCTGAACCTCCACCAGCTCCCGGCCCAGCCTGCCATTCTCACTGTCCAGCATCTTCATCTGTGAGAGAGAGCGGACACAGGGAGGACCTCGGACCCATTCTCAGCATCCACAGCCCCTTCTAGCCCAAGGTGTTGAGGGCCTTTTCAATTCCGCCCCTATACCTTGCCCAGCCCAGGCCCAGGGGGCACTCAGGACCCACTGCTCTAGGGATACAAACATTGAACACCACCTCAAATCCACTAGGAACCTGCCCCAGATAACTTCACTGAGCTCCAGCCACGCCAGGCACCTGGGCACCAAGGACCTCCACTGACTGCCTCATCGTAACCACTCACCGTGGGGAGTGGTGGACCCCCATCAGAAGAGGAACTCTGGAGGGCAGGAAGCACAACTTCCTGGCCACCTTTCTCTCCAGGGATGCCTGACTTTTATGGAGTATTTACCACACATCCACCCCTGTTCTAAGCACTTCAACTGTATGAGCTCATTTCACCTTCGCACAACTCTATACGGGGCAGATGCTAACATTATCCTTATTTAACAGACGAGAAAACTGAAGCTCAGAGAAGAGAAGTGACTTGTCCAAAGTCACACAGCCCACAAGCAGCAGACTGGGAGTCAATCTCAGACAAGCAGAATGCAAAAGTATGTTCTAAGCCCCTATTTCCCCAGAGGAGAACACAGATCATGCCGCAGCACCCAAAGCCCCCAGCAAGAGCCTGGCGCACAAATATGACTTCCTTTCAGGGACTCCCGTGCTTTCCCAGAACTTCCACCCAACAGGAAGGGGTCTGAAGGGGCAGAGGGGGGCAGTGGCGGGAGATGAAGAGAATCTGGTAGTCAGGCTCTGACAGCCCCGGGTAAGGCAGAGCCAAGGAGCCCAGTGGGGCCGTCATCTAGTTCTGCAAGTCTTCTGGGAAGGCCTGAGCCAAGGATGGCTTTTGTATTTTTAAATTGTTGGAAATGGCCCGTTTTAAATGGCTGGAAGAAAATCAAAGAACAACAACATTTCCTACACGTGAAAAATGATATAAAACTCGAATTTCGGTGTCCATACACAAAGTCGGAATGGAACACATGCCCACGCATTTCTGTACCGTGGGGCTGCTTTCTCACTCTGTGGTTACGCCAACTGTGTGGACTGCAATGGCAGAATGCCAGAAATATCTACTGTGGGGCTCTGCAAAAAATGTTCACCCGCTCCTGATCCACCTCACTGGGTCTTCTTGTTCAAAGACTCCTCTGAGATTTGGACAAAGCTCCAGACCCTCTCCTGGGAGAAATGTGAATGACTACGTACACAAATGTACACACACACCCCCCCAACGCACACACACTTTTGCACACAGTTTCAGGGGTTCGTAAGTTGGGAAGCTTTGTTAGAGGTCAAGGCCCTGGTTTTACAGATGCGGGGGCCCAGGCTCCACTAAAGGGGGTGCTCCTGGTCCAGCAGCCAGTGCCCAGGGAGGGTACCTGCCGCCGGAGCTCCTGCAGTTCCCTGCGGGCCTCCAGCCGAGAACGTTCCACCTCCTGCAGCCCAGCCCGCAGCTCCTCGGCCTCCTTGCCCACGGCCACCCGTGCCTCCGCGAGGAGCGCCAATTTCTGCTCCTTGTCCTCGTTGGCAAGCTTCAGGCTGAGTGGGGAGGAGGCAGAGGTCAGAGGCGGCCACAGGTCCCAGGAAGAGTACAGTGTGTGGATCTACACAGAGGCTGTTGCCCTAATCCCTCGAGTGGGTCTGGTCGGCTCGTGGCCTAGAGGTGCCCTGAGTGTTACTTGCCCACGTGGCCCCTCCTATGAGCTATGCGGTGAAGGACTCGGGGCTGGTCCCCTCATGCTGCCCTACCTGATCCGTTCGCTCTCAGCCTTCTTCACGGCTGCCCGCAGCTCCTCGTTGGACCGCCGCAGGGCCTCGCGCTCCTGGACACCCTCGTTCAGGCTGCGCCGAAGCTCGCTGGCCTCCTGGCGCTGGGCCTCGTGGCCATCCTGACCCTCGCGCACCTTGCGCTGAACCTCCAGCAGCTCCCGCCGCAGCCCGTCCCGGGCATCCTCCAGCAGGCGCAGCTGCGTCCGAAGCTCTTCTGCCTGGGAGGGTGGCAGGTTGTCATGGGACAGGGTACAGGCCCCACTCCAGCTGGGACTTGGCAGAAACCAGCCCACACCCACGTCCCTGGCCATAGGCACCTGCCCCCTCGCTCTGCAGCAACTCCGACCACACATATGAGTTCTGATTTGGGGCAAAGCACACTGCAGTTAGTGGTGTCTGGGCCTGAAATAATCACCCACCGGGATCTTTCTATGGAGGGACCCCAAGAGGGCAGGGACCCCACCAGTGCCCCGAGTCCCGCATGTACACCACAAGGCCTCTGTAAATGCTATGGCCTCCTTTCTGCATTGGCTGTTCATTTGTTCTCACATGCTGGGACAAATCTTACACTCTTCTGTACCCTAGCAGGCCGGGCCCTAGCAGCATTTAGTGGGCTGCCTGGAAAGGGTGGGGGGGACAGCTCACCTCGCGCGCGGAGGATTCCCGTTGCCTGTCCAGGTTTTGGGCCTGTTCTTGCAGCCTCTTGGCCTCCTGGGCGTGGGCAGCAGCAGCCTCCTCAAGCTGGGCCCGTAGGTCCCGCAGCTCGGACGTCAGGGCATTCACGGTGCTCTGGGACAGGCAGGCTCCTCAGACTTGGTGCCACCGCACCCCTCCCCCGGCCGTTCCCAGTGGGGCCAGCTCGGCTGTCCACCTTCAGCTCCAAACATGGCCCTTCCCTTCCTGCTGCCCAGCCGGGCCCGTCTGCTGGTCCCCTGCTGCCCAGTGAATGCTGTCCCCGTAGCTGCTCTCGCTCTCAGGCTAGGATTCACCGGGCAGAGCTCTGCCACCTCCCTCTGACGGGGGCTCCCCAGGAAGGGCTGAAGCTGCCCCACAGCCCGGAGGCTTCCCCAGGGCAGAGCCATGCCCCCCACCCCTTAGACAGGGGGCCCCTCCAGACAGGGCTGTGCCTCCCAGCTCAGATGGGGGCCCACCTGCATGGCCTGCCCTACCCGGTCCTGCTCCTGCCGGCTCTGAGCGTCTCTCTTCTGCCGTTCCATCTCTAGGGAGATGGCAGCCAGGCTGTGCTGTGTGCCCATCAACTTCTCTGACAGTGCTGTCTTCTCTGACTCCTTCAGGGACAGGGCCTGGGCAGAGGCAGGGAGAAAAGGGGTGTGGGGGCTTGGTTGGTCATGGGGGCATGCTCGGGCCTTGCCCCCACCCTGCCCTGGGAAATGTGCCCACTGGGGGGCTCGGTACCTTGTCTGGGTCACCGCAGATGGACCCGGGGCAGCAGTGCAGACTCACCCCTTCTATGGCCCCAGAAATGACTCACCCCCTCTGTAGCCCCAGAAAAGGGCACAAGAGCCGTAACAATAAGTCTGGACATGGACACAACTTAGAAATCTCACTAACTTGGGGTGCCTGGGTGGCTCAACTGTTAAGCGTCTGCCTTCGGTTCAGGTCATGATCCCGGAGTCCTGGGATCGAGCCCCGCATCGGGCTCCCTGCTCTGCGGGGGGCCTGCTTCTCCCTCTCCCATTCCCCCTGCTTGTGTTCCTGCTCTCGCTAACTCTCTGTCAAATAAATAAATAAAATCTTTAAAAAAAAAGAAAAAGAAAAAGAAATCTCACTAACTTGCCACAACAACCCTTGTCCTTTATTACTCCCTTTTTACAGATGAGGAAACGGACTCAAGAGGTGAAGTGAGTTGCTCAGGGGGCCACGGCTAATGAGGAGATGGACGCAGTCCAGCCTGACTCCATGACATTATGGGAAAGTCAGGAGTTAGCTCTCTTAAGGAGAGTCCGCTGATACATGTGGGCATCACGGGGACTGCTCAGAAGGCAGTCCTGGGGGCACCCTGGCCAGCTCGCAGTGGCAGGAGGGATGGCGGACTGTGGGTCCGCTTTCCTGGACCCGATGCTCACGGTGTCACGAATACGATGCCACTCAGTCAGTTCCCACCACACACCAGGCATGGCTCACTGAACATGGGTCTCAGCAATGCTTCACACACGTCCCTTGGGCCCCCCTCATCCTGCAGGTGAGGACACTGAGACCCAGAGAGGGACTCCTAGCTGCTGGGTGGCTGAGCAGGGACCAGCCCCAGAACAGGGGCCCCTCAGGCAGCAGCAGAGGCCACACCAGGGCTCACGAACCTGCTGCTTCTCGCTCTCGGCCAGGAGGAGGCCCTCATCCCGCTCCTGCTGCAGCGCAGCGATCTCTTCACTCAGCTCTTCCTTCTCGGCCTCCAGCCGCGCCAGCAGCTCTTCCCGCTCCCGCTGCAGCTGACTCTGCAGCTGGGCCCGCGAGGCCTCCAGCTCCCGCCAGGCTGCCTCCTGCGGGCCAGGCCCGGGCACGAGTGACCCACGAGGTTGGGCCCTGGCGGCCCCTCACCTGCCTCCGGACAGCAAGAGACGCCTGTAGCCCAGACCCCGAGGGGCAGGGCAGCTGACCGGGTAACTACAAGGTGGGGTGAGTGATTGGGGCTGTGACAGGGACACGCCAGGGCTGTGCAAGCCCCAGGGAGTGGCAGCCGCCTGGCCCGGGGGTCAGAGAACATTTCCCGATGGAGAGACAGGCAGCAGTCAGCCAGGTCAAGAGAGAAAAGAAACAGAACCCCAGGCCCAGAGTCCAGCCCCAGAGATGGCCTGGAGGATAGAGAGAACCTGACGCACTGTATTTAAGGGCCCCGGAGCTTCGACTACCAGGGGACACGGTGAGCAAGGGAACCAAAGTCACAGGCAACAGCCAGGCCAGACCAGGCCCTGTGGGCTGTAGGGACGGCTCGGCAAATGAAAATGCTTTCCTACTATACGTTAGGTCAGCATTTCCCAA
>NC_058406.1:11691632-11719381 GCF_002201575.2 Neomonachus schauinslandi | reverse complement strand
AGGGGAACAGAGATGAAGTTCCATTTCACAGATTTGGAGACTGACGCAGAGTGAGAAGGATGAGTGCTCTGATTCTGAGAACAGTCAGGGCATCAGAGAGCCTCAAGTCAGGGTTACAAGGAGTAAGCCCAATTTGGGACTAAGGAGTTGTTCAAAGCTATGGAAGAGGGATGGGGATAGGGGCTTGGGTAGAGAGGAGCTGGGTGGGCTGCAAGGGATGAAGGGGGCCTGGGGACGGCAAAATAGCTGGACAGAAGAGTACAGATTTGGTGACATGAAGAGGCCAAGTCAGAAGGTGCAGGAGGGGTTAGAGATGTCCGGGAGTTTGGCTCCCTGGGGGCGGGGGTACGTGGGTAGGTAGAACCCACAGGGAAAGAAAGGCCTCCTCGGGGTCCCAGGCAGGTACCTGGCCCTACACTAGGGTTTAGCAACTTTGTGAAAAGTAGGCCCAAGGGCTCCTTCTTCGAAGGCTTTGCTGCCACCTGCTGGAGAAGTGAGATACTATCTACCCAAATCCAAGAAGACTACATGGGGGACGTGGCCCTCCACTGGCCGTAAAGGACAGCCTGAACCTCTGTCGGAGGCAGCCCTGCCCAACATGGGTGACTCGGGTGCCCTGCCCTGAGGCCTGCTCTGGACTGTATCTCAGTGCCATAATAATAGTGGAGTACTTATGAAGTGCCAGTCATTATGCCAAACCCTTTATACAGATTATCTCACCTCATCCTCACAATACTCTATAGTATCATCGTCCCCATTGTAACAGACGGGGAAATGAAGGCCCTTTAGGTAACCTAACCAGGACGTGGCCAAGATCAGGTCCAAAGCCAGGCACTGAAATTCTAGAACCAGTGTTCTTAGATAGCTCTGTTCTGTCTTCTAGTAACCTGGCTCTATGCCTTTCCAGAGTGGTCTTTCATATGCAGGCAGCACTTCTTAGCAAATGAAAATGCTTTCCTACTATACGTTAGGTCAGCATTTCCCAAATGTGGCTGTGGATCCCCTGCATCAGGATCACCAGGGCTGAACCAGATTTGGGGCCTGGGAAACTGCACGTCTGATAAAGCATACCCAGTGGATTCTCTCAGCTGCCCTTAGGGGAACAGAGATGAAGTTCCATTTCACAGATTTGGAGACTGACGCGGAGTGAGAAGGATGAGTGCTCTGAGGTCACAGAGGAGACACTGGTTCAGAGCCCTGCCTGCCCCAACCAGCTGCCCGAACCTTCTCTCGCTGGAGTTGTTGCAAATCCTCCTCGTGGGCCGCCCGCTGCTCCCGCAGAGAGGCCTGGGCCTCCCGCTCAGCCTGCACCAGCTTCTGGGCCATCAGCTCCTTGTCCAGAGCTGCCTTCTCCTCTGCAGTTGTCATCTGTTGCCGTAGGCCCGCCAGCTCCCCTGCACAGGAGGGACAGGAGGAGGGGACAGGCTTGGGTCAGAACCTCCCCATGGGCCAGCAGACTCAAACCACATGAGCCATGTGGGCAAAATTCCAGAGGGGAGAGGGCCCACCTGGGATCTAGGCTGAGTTCCCTTGGAGAAGCTTCTTGCCCTCCCTATGCCTTTTTCCCCATCTACCACATGATTCCATTGGCCCTGTCCCCCTCCCTATCTAGCTGGAATGGCATCAAAGGAATGAAATAACATGAGGAAGACCCCTCAATGGGGAGGTTAGCAAAATATAACCACCCCCATTATGGATTGAGTGCTTACGAGGGGTCAGACTCTTGGCTGAGCACATGAGAGATCTGTTCTCACTGGAGCTTCAAGATAACACACAGATAGCTTACCTCGTGCCCAATCTACAGAGGAGGAAACGGAGGCCCAGAGGAGACAGGTAATTCCCCAAAGCTGTACCGCTTTCCATAAAGCATCTCTTCTACTGACTGATTGCTATAAACATGCTCGGTGGGCTGTCAGCACTAAGGGACGTCACCATGGGGAAGCTGCACCCCACTGTGGACAATCTAAAAACTATCTCCTGGGTCGGAAGCCCACCAGAGACTCTTTCAGCACTTCCCTTCCTGGTTCTGTCTGGCTCAGGTAGATGTGGACAGGAGTTAATTTTCATGGCCCAAGTAGATGCCTAGTCCACGCTTATTGAGCAAGAGGAACCCCTGAGTTCAGACACTGGGCGGGGAACGTGGAGGGCAGCGGGGCTGGGAGTGTGGAGCTGAGAGTCCATGGCTCTGCAGAGAACTCAGACCTCTCTAAGTGCCCTGGTGACGAGAAACAGCCACCGCTGGCCGCCAGGCCCTGTGCCAAGGTCTTCACGTGCTTTTCTCGCCTCATTCTGGCAACAGCCTTAGACAGTGAGCGTTATAACCTCTGTCAGAGGAAGAACTGGTGGCCCAGAGAGGGAAGGGGCTTCCCCGAGAAAGCTCGGAGCTAAGTGGCAGCAGCAGGATCAGAACTCAGGCCAGCCAGACTCCAAAGCCAGTGCTCCCAACTTCCGGAGACCCCAGGACCCGACAGGTTACGTCCTGGGCTAGAGCCTGGCATTCCCCCCCCGCCCAGCCCAGGCCCCCCCCATACCAGTCAGGGCTTCCTTGGCCAGCAGCAGGGCCTGCCCGTCGGCTTCCAGTTGCTCTCGGCGGGCCTCGAGCTGCACCAGCTGCCGCTGCACCTCGAACAGGCTGCTCTCCAGGGCTTCCTTCTCCAGGCTGCAGCACACATGACCCCTGAGGCCTTGGGACTCAGCCTCCCGGGGTCCCAGGAAACTGTGACTCTCAGGGCGCGGCCAGCCGTGGGCCAAGTGCCAGCCTACCTGCTCAGCCAGGCGCACGCTCCCTGGGGAAGCCGGGGCCCTAGCTAGGACATGCTGGCCAGCCTGGCTCCTAAGTAACTGTCCCTGTGGACCAATGCCAGGGTGTGGCTGGTCACAGTGTGGCCCCGGGCAGACCCCCCAGGGTGGGCTGGGCAGAGCCCAAGGGCCTTACCGTAAGCGAGAGGCCTCCTCCGACAGGGTCCGGCCTTCTCGCTCCGCTGCCGCCAGCTGCACCGTCAGGCCGGCCCGCTCCTTGGCCAGCGCCTCCTTCTCCCGGGCTGCCCGCTCCAGCGCCTCGGCCTGCCGCTGCATCTCCCTCCGTGCCCGCTCCAGCTCCTGTTCCCTCCCGCTCAGCTGCCGGGACAGCTGGCCCCCGGCCCGGGCACTGTGAGCACCACTCCCCGAATCTCCCAGCTGCTCACCAAGCAGCACCCCAGCCCCGAGCCAGGCCGGCGGGAGACCTGGGGTCAAGCTCAGGTTCTGCCCGGACGTGCTATGCGTGCTTGGGGCAAATCACAGCCTCTCTGGGCCTGCAACCTACACGCGTACAAAAATAGGTAAGCGTCCTCACGCAGTCTGCGGAGTAACTTTCTGGAGGAGCTGAATATACAAAACAGACTCGGAGTGGAGACCTGGAGCCCTGCTCCCTGAGCCCCACGGCCCATCCCCTAGAGCCCCTTCCCAGGAGCCTGGGCCCTCCAGCACAGACACTGTATAAAGGTCCCTGGATCCCTAAAGGCCTAAGGTGCCTTCCAGCTATGTTCTAAAAAGGCTAAGATTCCAATTAAAAAATTCTCTATCTGGGATCATATCGTGAATTTTTACTGTGTGGTGAGTCCTCCACCTACCAAGTGCTTACACGGTGTACTCTTCAGAACAATCCTTTGTGATAAGAACTCTTAGCCCCGTGTTACAGAGGGGGCAACTGAGGCATCGGGAGGTTGGGTAGCTTGCCCAAGGCTCCCAGCTAGCAAAGGGAGGGCTGGATTTAAACTCGGAATCAGGCTCCTAGGCCTGGGAGTTAGGCCAGGACCGGATGCAGGGGGCTGGGGGCCTGAAAGCCCCTCCCACCTGCTCCCCACCCCCACCCCCGGGGCCCAGACACCCACCTGGGTCAGCTGCTCCTGCAGCCGGCAGCGCTCCTGGCGCAGCGTGGGAAGCTGGTGCTCCAGGGCCTCCCGGGCCTGCTCTGCCACCCGCAGGGAGCCCTCCAGGCCCTGCTGCTCCACCTCCTGCTCCAGCCGCAGCTGCTCCAGCCGCTCCTGCTCCTCCCGCGCCAAAGAGGCCTCCTGTTCCACCTGCCGCTGCCGGCCCAACAGCGCTGCCTTCTCCTCTTCCAGCTGTGGCGGCCAGGTGGAAGCAGAAGGAGCGGGTTGGCCCAGCCCCTCCACCTGCGGAAGGGGGCCCCACCCCTGACCAAGGATGCGCCCCCTCCTCTCCACCCAGCCACCCATCACAGCCAGCCCAGGGGAGGCCCCCTGGGGGTAAGGGTGGTCCCTTGGGCGTGTGGACACTGAGAAGGGGGCGGTAGAGAGGAGGGCCCGTGGAGCTTCTTTCTCTCGGACACAGATGGAGTCAGAACGGAACAACAGAGACAGAAAGAGGGGCAGCGGCCAGGACAGGTGCAGGGCTACAGGGGTACAGGGAGGTAAGCCCTGACGCAAGGGGTGGGGAATAAGGGGGGCGAGGCAGGGGGGCCTGCCGGCACCCGGCATACCTGGGCGACAAGGCGGTTCAGACACAGCTTGTCCTGCGCGAGGCTCTCGTTGAGGGCGCTCAGCTTGGACAAGGAGTCCCGCAGAGAGGCCTCCTCCGCTCTCAGCTTGGTCACTGAGAGCTCGAGCTCCACGCGGCCGGCCTCCGCCTGCGGGGCCAGGGCGGCCAGGTAGGGGCAGAAGGGAGAGACAGAGAAAGAGGGGAGCCGGAGAGAGGCAGGAACAGACGCGCAGAGACACGGAGAAGATGGAGAGATGGAGGCAGGAGCATGGGGAGAAAGGAGAGGCAGAGAGACGGGCCCCTCCGAGATGGTGGGGTGGGGGGCGAGAGAAGACACAACGTGAGACAGAAAACCAGTGCAGAAGGCCTGCTGCCTTCGAAGCTACTCAGAAGAAGCCGCACACGGCAGAGCTGTGCGGGAGCAGGTGAAGCCCAGCTCGTGCAGGGCAGGGTCAGGGTCAGAGGGTCCCGTGGAGTGGGGTCTGGGGAGGGGGGCACTGCTCGGGGCCCAGACTACAGGGGTGGGGCAGGCACCCGTCAAGGATGGCGCCCCCAGCTCTCACAATCCCCAGGACCAGAGAGGGGACAGGATGACCTGAACGACAGCCACTGCCCCAGGAGCATCCGGAAAGCCAAGGACAGGACCTCTAATAGAGGTCAGTTCACTTATGGCTGGGGTCAGAGGTCAGCCTGTGGTCCAGGCAGAAGGGACGGAGGGTCAGAGGCCAACCTGACGCAGGGGTCAGTCTGTGGCCAGAGTGAGAAGGCCTAGGGCCTAGGGGAGAGGTAGGTCTGGGGCTGTGCAGCGCCCGGGGTCCCACCTTGGTCAGCGCGTCAGCCACCTCGGCCTTCTCGGCCTGTAGCATGTCCTGCTGCAGCGTGGCACAGCTCAGGGCCTCCCTCACCTCCACCAGCTCCTTCGCCAGCCCTGAGCGCTTCACCTCCAGCCGCTCTAGCTGTCTGTGGCTGCGGGACAGAGGGTGTGGGCCTGGCCTGAGACAGGAGCCCTGGAGGCCAGAGCCTCACTCATAAGAACAGCCAAGCCCTCCGTTTTGGGCTCTGTGACTCTGGGCCTCCGTTTTCACATCTGCAAAATGGGGTAACAGCTGCCTCACGAAGTTGTTATAAGGATACGTGACCTACTGAACATGAAGTGCTTAATACAGTGCCTGACGTACCTCCCCAACAGCTGCAGGAACATGACGACTACCCACTAGCACAGCGTACTAAACGCCACCATAACTTACACCTCAGACGAGAAAGTAGTGCAGCGGTTAAGAGGTTAACTCTGAAGGCAGAATGCCTGGGTTCAAATCCCGGCTCTTCTAACTAGCTGTGTGACCTTGGTCAAATTACACGACCCTTCTGTGCCTCAGTTTCACCATCCACAAAATGGGGATAGTGACAGGTCCTACATCACAGAGTTACCATGAGGGCTGAACAAGAGAATGTCAGTGCTTAAAATGGCATTGGCACTTGGTAATGTTATCATCAATACTATTACTGTGGCTTTCCATTTAAAAAATAATATGAATATTACTACCGTCATTTTAATTTTTATCGTTGTCACCACCCACACTCCTACCTCATAGCAGTCCTCTGATCCCAGGGGCGTGACTCTACCTCCCTGGTTTCCTGAAATGGGGCTGGTTGGAAGACCCTACCTCAGAGCAGTGCCGTGAAGATTCTTCACGATGGTGGGAGGCGTGGGTCCTCCGTGGCCCCCAGGGCTACCGTCGGGAGCCCCAAGGTCCATTTCAGCGGCCGTGGCAGGGAGACCAGAAGCCACTCACCTGCGCTCCAGCTCCCGGCGAGTCTGCGCACAGTCCTGCACCCTGTCCTCCCGTTCCTCCTCCAGCTGGTCCCTCTGGCGCCTCAGCTCCTCGTGGGCCGCCTGCAGCTTCTCCCGCTCCTGCCGTAGCTCCTCGGCCTGCTGCTGGGCCGCCTGTAGGCTGCAGGCCAGGCCATCCTTCTCCCTGCAGGACGAGAGGAGGGGGCGCTGAAGGGGATGCTGGGGCTGCTCTCCCCAGGGAAGAAGGCCATGCTGCTGTCCTAACCAGAGCCACATCCTCCGACCTCTAAGGCACCTGCCTCCAGGGAGCCTTCCCTGCCTCCTCCCACGGGTGACTCACTTCCTCCACATCTCCCTGGAGCCGACTCTCCCCAGGGGAGGACACCCAGCTTTCCTTCTCCCCCAGCCCACCCGCTCGGAGGCCTAGTGGGATGGACGGAGGCCCTGGCATTATTTCCAACCACCCCACCAGGTCCACGAGGCCAGGCTAAGCTCCTGGGACACGCAGGAGATGCCCCTACAGCATCCCGAGCCCCTCAATTCTGGAAGACAGAGCTGGGTGTGCCCAGATGCCACACTTCCTGCTGCACAGGCCAGCAGCACGTGGGAGCCGGCAGGGGAGGGAGGGGGCAGCAACTAGAGATTTTCAGAGTGCTGCCTTCTCCCCCAGTTCCAGCAGTCACAGCAAAGGGGGGAGGGGAGTGTGTCTGTCACCCCTCCTTCCGAGCCAGCTGGGGCTGATCGCTGGCATCGCCTCCACGGCCCCACCTCTTCACTCGAAGTGGCAGCCCGAATGTGTACTAGACGCCAAGGCCGGCAGGAGGTGGGAAAAACCATACAACACAACATTAAGTAAAAACAGCACAATGCATTAGGGTGCCTGGGCAGCTCAGTCAGTGAAGCGTCTGCCTTAGGCTCAGGTCATGATCTCAGGGTCCTGGGATCAAGCCCCGCATCGGGCTCCCTGCTCAGCAGGAAACTTGCTTCTCCCTCTGCCTCTCCCCCTGCTCGTACTCGCTCTCTCTCTCAAATAGATAAATAAAATCTTTTTAAAAAAATAGCACAATGCAAAATAAGGCGTTCACTGTGTACACAACTACCCTTCTCCCAAGGCATGAGAAGCTCTGGTTTTGCTGTCAGAAGGACCTGAATTCCAATTCCTACCCCCCCCCGCCACCCTGCTGTGTCAGCTCGGCCAAGTGTCTCAAGCTCGGGACAGTCCCAGCTCCGAACTGGGTGAGTTTGACGGGCAGACTAATTACGATAATGCCCGTGGAGCACCTGGCACTGAGCCTGGCCCGCGGCAGGTGTCCGAGAAGCGTCTTCTGCCTCACTGTCAGCAAGCGCGACGGGAGGCAGAACCAGCGAGTTAACAGGGGCTAGGCTATGACAAGGTCCCGCCTTTTTATTTCCCCTTTGTTTTTCGAAGTTTTTATTCTGCGGTTACATTTATGAAAAGAAACAACAACAACAACACAACAAAAATAGCCAGGCAGTTAAGAGTAGATAATCTCTTAGCACTGTCAGTAGAACTCTCTGAGACGAGAGAAATGCTCTACAGCTCTTTGTGGCTACCGAGCACTTAAAATGTGGCGAGGACAACTGAAGGACTGAACTTTTACTTTTTAAAATGATTCATTAGGGGCGCCTGGGTGGCTCAGTTGGTTAAGCATCTGCCTTCGGCTCAGGTCATGGTCCCAGGGTCCTGGGATCAAGCCCCGCATCGGGCTCCCTGCTTCTCCCTCTCCCTCTGCCTCCCGGCTTGTGCTCTCACTCTCTCTCTGTCAAATAAATAAATAAAATCTTTTTAAAAAAACTGATTGATTTAAATATTTTATTTATGTATTTATTAGTGAACACGAGCAGAGGGAGGGGCAAAGGGAAAAGCAGACTCCCCGTGAAGCAGGGAGCCACACACGGGGCTCAATCCCAGGACCCCAGGATCATGACCTGAGCAGAAGGCAGATGTTTAACTGACTGAGCCACCCAGGCACCCGGATGATGCTTAATTAATCTAAATTTTAACAGACATACATGGCCAGTGATGACCACATTAGTGCAATCCACATGCCTACAGGCTCGGGCTGGCATTAGATCCAGGCCCCCACCTCTGACCTCTCAGGCACCTGCTCAGAAGGTCGATGGTGCTCCGCAGACGCTGGGCCTCGCGCTGGGCATCCTCATGAGCCTGGGTGGCCCCGCTGGTCTCGTCCCGCAGACGCTGCAGCTGCTCCTCCAGGCTGCGGCGCTCACCCTCGCTGTCACTGAGCTGCTTCCGCAGGGCGCCCAGGAGGTCCTGGCTGGCCTCATAGCGCCCACGCATGTCCTGCGGCATGGGAACCACTGAGTCCAGAGGAGCCCCAGGAAGCTCCCAGAGCGCCCCCTACTCTCTGCTCATTCCAGAGAGGTACACCACCAGCCTACTCAGCAGCCTAGGCCTGGGGCAGGAGAGGAGGGCTAAGGCCACCAGACTAGGTTTCCACTCCCATTCACTGTGCCCCTACCGCCCCTCTGAGCGCTCTGCCAGGGCTCGGAGCCTCCACGTCCTTGGCCACTCCGACCTAAGCCCCAGATAAACCACCAAGCACACTCTGTCCTCTCGTGGATTCTGACTATCCCAGAGCTCCCAGGCTCCTCCCCTTTGCATCCGGGTTCTGACTCTCCTCCAGACCCCTCACTGCCCCTAGTTCCCCAGCTTCTCTCATCCTAGATTGATTCTTCCTCCCAGGCCTTTTCCCGGCGGTCCTGGCTCTGTCTGTCCCGCAATCTCCTCACTTTCTGTACCAGGATTCTAGCTCCGCCCCAGGCTCCTCCAGCCCCAGGCTCCGCCGCCAGCTGCCCAAGCACCTCCCACTCTGGGCTCAGATCTGCCTCCTCGCTCTCAGCCACTTCCATGGGTCCTGACTCAGTTGCTCTTTCTCAGGGCTCTGGCCCGCTCCGAAATGGCTCACGCCCGGGCTCCTCCCTCGGAACCCGGGCTCCTCCCCCGGAACCCGGGCTCCACCCCCACGACACAGGCCCCGCCCCGAGTGGCCCAAAGCGGCTCGCCGGGACTCTGGCACCGCCCTGGAGGGCGCTGGGGCCCCTCCTACCTGGACCTGCAGCTGGCGCCTGTGCAGGGCCGAGTGGATCAGGGCGAGCGTGGAGGAGTCGGAGCAGGCGGGGGATGGGCCTCGGCGCGGGGATCGGCCGCGGCCGGGCGAGGAGCGCCGCGGCGGGGAGGGGGTCCGGGGGCCCGAGAGCCCCCGCAGGCTGCCGTCCGATGCGTCCGCCGTGCGCTCGGAGCCGCTTAGCTGGACACCGCTCTCCATGTCCGACAGGACGGCCTGAGGTGGGGTGGGGAGGCCACTGAGGAGGGGGCCGCGGGTCAGCTGGGCCACGAAGCCCAGGCGAGGCAGTGGGGTCGCGGGGGCCACGTGTCCGGCTTCCTCGCCCACTCTGCAGCACATTCTAAGCTCCCTTCCTACAGGTCTTCCCCATGATTCCGCCTCCCCGGGCTCACAGCCCTCAGCACAACGGCCGGGGAAGTCTCCCATGTATTACCAAGACAGGATCGGGCGGGTCTCACAGATGGGCCTGGAACGGGCAGCCTCCCCTCTCAGACCGGGGCTCCCCTCCGGGCAGAGGTCAGGCTCAGCTAGTAGGGGTGTCCAACAGCAGCAGCCTGGGTCCCCAGGGCCCCCAACCACTTGCAGAGGGGTGGTGCTCCCAGCCTGCCTGGCCCCGCCCTGCACAGGGCTCCCTCCCACCTCACACCTGTGCCAGGTCCCTCAGGGTCTGCTGCAGCCCCTCTCCGTCCTCTGTCTCCAGGGCCGCCTGCTCCTGGAGCCGCAGGGATTCCTGGAGTGATGTTGGGGAGACAAAGAGACGGTGGTCAGGGTCTCCGCCCTAGCGGGAAACTCCACCTTCACCTCCCTCCCTGGGGGCCCTGCCCATCAGGTGGCCTCTAAAGCCATGCCCAGAGGCCCGCCCCTTGGCAGACCCCATAGCAGCCCCAGTGCCCTCACGGAACAGACCAGGCCCAGAGAAGTGCAGTGTCACTACATAGGTCACCCAGACTATTGGAGGAGAGCCACAGAACCCAGGCCAGGCCCCACATGGAAGGATGACCAACCCCAGCAGCACCCTGAAGGGTGTCCCTCTCAAGGGGCAGGCAGCTGAGCTCCAAGAGAAGGAGCCCTGGGCTAGCAGGGCACAGGCATCTGTCCAAGCCCCAGCTTATTGGCTCTGAGACTCTGGACAAGTATTTCCCCTTGGGCCTCAGCTTCCTCATCTGTGTAATGGGAATCATGCTACAGGGCTGCTGAGAGGATGAAATAGGATAAAGGAGGTGAACGTACCTACCACTAAGCCTGGCACACACGAGGTGCTCACACTAAGCCTGGCACACACGAGGTGCTCAATGAATGAGGGCTGAAACTGAGTCTACATGGGATGCTAAGGGTGGCCCAAGCAAACACGGCCCTCATCCACGGATCTGCTCTGACTCCCGATCCCGCCCTCCACATCGCAGGGGCAGCTACATCTCACCAGGGCCTCAAGCTTCTCGGTCAGGGCCTTGTTGACCCGATCCTTCTCCAGATTCTGGTTCTGAAGGCGCTCCACTGTCAGGGCCAGCTCTGTTACTCTGGAGGAAGGGCAGTAACAGAGGTGAAGGGGAGCACCCCCATCTTCTCCTCAAACCCACCAGCTGTGTCCTTCATGCTTTCCCAAGCCTCAGGGAGGGACCCTAGCATCCACATCCCTGGCTGTGTGACCTTGAGCAAGTCACTCCTCTCTGGACCTCAGACTGCTCATCTGTAAAAGGAGAATGAGGTTGCCACTTGCTTTACCTCATGGGAAGGCACTCTGGGACTCATCCAGGTCTCAGGAGCTAGGAGCATAAGCTCTAGCATCAGCGGGTTAAACTGCTCATTAATGTGCCCTGGATAAGAGGCTCCCGAACCTCAGTCTCCCCCACTCTGTCACACAGGGTGTCGAGGCAGACTGGCTGAGCTCACACAGCAGGGAAGGGCCCATCCCCAGTGAACAGACACTTGTTCCTCCCTGCATCCCCAGATGCGCACTCTACAGGGAAGCCTGCTTCCTGTGCTGCCTACCAGGCACCCACCTGGCACTGAGATTGGCCTTGTCCACGTTGCTCTGCACCTGGAGCTGGGCCAGGTCCTTCTCCTGGAGCACCCTGTCCCGCAGCTGCTCCTCCAGCAGTGCCTGCTTCTCCAGGGCCGCCTCGGCCCGGCTCTCAGCCAGCCGCAGGCCGGTGCTCAGCCCCAGGTCTGCCTCCTGGATGGCTCTTGAGGTCCGGGCCAGCTCCCCTCCCAAGTGCAGCAGGTCCCTGGTGGAGAGAGCACAGGATAGGCATGGGATGGGGACAGGCTCCCAAGTATAAATTAAAACTATCCCAGGATGCTATAGTGGGATGTCGCTATCAGATTGGCAAAAAAAGAGAAAAGTCACATAACACACACTGTAGGTGAGACCATGGGGAAACAGGCCCTCCCCGACACGGGTGGCATGAGGGTAAGTGCGTGTAACCACAAGAGCACAAGCAGGGGGAGGGGCAAAGGGAGAGGGAGACACAGGCTCCCCACTGAGCAGGAAGCCCGATGCGGGGCTCCATCCCAGGACCCCGGGATCATGACCTGAGCCGAAGGCAGATGCTTAACCAACTGAGCCACCCAGGCGCCCCAAAAGAGGGCTACTATCACATAAATGTGGTATATCCATTCAATGGAATACTCTATAGCCAAGAAAAATGGGGAAGCTTTTCAGAGTTTGATATGGAGCTACCTCCTAGTTCTAACTATTAGGTGAAGACAGCATCTTCAAGAAGAACACAAAGACGAAATTCCACCAAGAGTATGGAGCAAAGGGGGTGGGGGAGGGAGAGAAAGAAAGAGACACAGAGAGAGAGAGAGAGAGTGTGTGTGTGTGTGTCTGTGTGTGTGTGTGTGTGTGTGTCATCTGCTGTATTTGCTTGTATAAAATAAGCCTGGAAGGTCATGTAGGAAACTGGTTATACCACTTGCCTCCAAGAGGGGAGGGAAGTGTCTGGGCCAGAAATGGGGAGGGGGGAGACTTATCACTCTACACCCTTTTGAAATTTGAACCGTGTGAATATGTGAGTTATTCAAAGTAAAACGTTAAATTTTTAATTTTTTTAAAGATTTATTTATTTATTTGAGAGAGGGAGAGAGTTGGGGGAAGGGCAGAGAGAATCCCAAGCAGACTCCACACCAAGCATGGAGCCCAACACGGGGTTTGATCTCACAACCCTGAGATCATGACCTGAGCCAAAACCAAGAGCTGGACGCTTAACTGAGCCACCCAGGGACCCCATACCTCAATGAAGCTTTAAAAAAATTAATCTTAAAATGAAAATAAGTAAAGGAGTACCTGAAACCCAAACCTGAATCTGATCAAGAATTAAATCCGGGGGCGCCTGGGTGGCTCAGTTGGTTAAGCATCTGCCTTCAGCTCAGGTCATGATCTTCGGGTCCTGGGATCAAGCCCTGCACTGGGCTCCCTGCTCAGCAGGGAGCCTGCTTCTCCCTCTCCCTCTGCTCCTCCTCCCTGCTCGTGCTCTCTCTCGTTATCTCTCTCTCTCTCAAATAAATAAAATCTTTAAAAAAAAATTAAATCTAACATCCAATTTACAGGAAATACAGGGGACAAAGGTGTTAAACACCACCTCAGAGTCCAGACTGTGGGAATCTCTTAGGACAACAGTCTCAGTTTCCTTTTTTAAAATTACTTATTTATTTATTTATTTGAGAGGGTGAGAGAGAGCGAGCAAGCAAGCACAAGAGCAGAGAGAGGGAGAAGCAGACTCCCCGCCGAGCAGGGAGGATGACATGGGGCTGGATCCCAGGACGGCAGGATCATGACCTGAGCCAAAGGCAGACGCCTAACTGACTGAGCCACCCAGGCAACCCCAACTGTCCCAGTTTCCTAAACAAATAAATGAAAAGACTTAAAACACAAGTCAGCCAATTACATTTGGTGAGCATCTATGGGTCCTAATTCAAATAAATTATCAAGACAAGAAGGGACCCATCTGTGACACTGATCAGTCAACTGGAAATCTGGATACCGAATATCCAATGACTTTTTTTTTTTAAACAAAGTTTTAATGCAGAAGAAGAAAGGAATTGATCTGCCTGCTTCAGCTCTCCCCACAGCCTCACCTGCTCAAAGATCAAGCAGGACCACGTTCCCCTGCTGATGTGGGCCTTAGAGGCTCTCCCAGCCTGACTGCCCTTCCCCTGCCTTTTGCTTCAGCCCCACTGACTACCATGGCCTCCTACCTCCAAGCCTTTGCTCCCACTTTTCCCTCTGCCTGGAGCACCCCTGGCTCTGCTGGTTAAAATCTTACCCAGCCCTTGAGGTCAGTGTGCACATTCCACCTCCTCTATGAAGTGTTTCTCTGACCTCCCCAACCCTCCCATCCTTCTGAGAATCTGGGATATTCTCTATTCTATTTCCACGGCACTCACCACTCACTTCCTCAGTCTAGAATTTTGGGAGTCCGTATCTTTTCATCCCTAGAGCTTGTGAGGTCCTGTAGAAGAAGCTGAATATTCTAGTGGATTAAAAGCAGGAGCTATAAATCCTGACTCGGCCACTTAGTTACTGCTGTGTGACCTTGGGAAGGTCACTCTGCCTCTCTGAGCCTCAGTGCCCTCATCTGTAAAAGGGGGATTATTATAGTTCCTACCTCACAGGGACACTGTAGATATCAGAAGAAATAAAATGGCCAAAGAGCCTAGCTCAGAGTAAACACCTAGTAAATGCTGACTGCCATGATGGTGGTAGGAGTTCATTATTACTAGTTGTTTCTGCATCTCCACAGAGCCTGGCACACAGTAGGTGTGTTGGGTTGTACCGAAGTTACAACTGAGTTGAGTTGAATTCAACTTAAAAAGCGGGGCTATCTCCCAGCTGCTGCGGCGTCTCCCCAGGCCGTCCCTCCGCCAGCCGGGCCTCACTCACCTCTGGGTGGACATCTTCACCTCGCTGACCAGCCGACGGACCCCCACAACCTGCCTCCAGAGGAGGAGCAGGCGGCTGTGCTCGTTGCTGAAGTAGGTGTTGAAGGACTGGAGGGAAGGCGGGCTGAGTGAGGGCCGGCCCCGCCCCCGCCCCGCCCCCTCCCAGCCCCGCCTCCTCCCCCAACGCCGACGGGAGGGTCCCGGGAGGCCCGGCGGCCCAGCGAGTGGGTCTTCCTCTGGGCCAGCGCCCGGCCGGCGCCCAGGGGAAGGGCGGGAGCTGTCCCGCTCAGGCTCTCGAGCCTCCTTCCCGCACAGGGAACTGGGTTGCAATGCCTCGGCCCGCTGCGGCTGCAAGAGGCAGTGCAAAGGTCAGAAAGTGCTGGAGACCCAGGTTTGCATCCTAGCTGCCTGCGGCATCACTGCATCACCGCGGGCAGGTTACTTAACTTCTCTTTAAAATGAGCGTGACAGCCCCTACCACACAGTTATGATGCGGAGCAGAGGAGAAAATGCACGCCAGGCACGCGGTATGGGCTAAGCGAGGCCAGCGATTATCCTCTCCTAAAGGGCTCACCGGCCAGCACAGCCTCCCTCTCCTGACCCCCCCACCCCTGGTCCTACCCCTCGGGTCAGGCTGGGCCCCTGAGGCCCCACTGGCCTCCCAGCACCCCCATGCCCACCTCCTCCTCACGCCTCCATGCCGCCTCCCGCTGCTCCAGCTCCTTACGGCAGCGTGTCCAGTCGATAGTCACCTTGCGCACGTCCTCACTCAGAGCCTGGTTGGCCGAGTTCGCCTGGTCCAGCTGCTCTCGGAGCATGGCGTTCACCTGGGCCAGGCTGGCACTCCTGGGGGGTGCAGAAGGGACCGGTGGGCACACGGCAGGAGAGGACAGCCCTGCCAGCCCTGCCAGCCCTGTGCCCTCCCGGCCGCGCCCCACCTCTGCTGCTCCTCCTCCAGGCGGACGAGGGCGCTCTCCAGGTCGCCGCTGCGCTTGGTGTCCTGGCGGGGAGAAGGGGGCATCAGCCTGGGCAAGCAGAGGGAAGGGCCTGCCTTGCCCCACCACGGCACCCACCCTCAGCCGCTGCTGCTCCAGCTCTGTGGATCTCTCTACCAGCTGCTGCTCCAGCTCCGAGCACTTCTTCTTGTACTGGAGGGTCTGCGGATGGGTGCGGAGTGGAAGATTAGCCCCAGGGGAGGGGGGCAGGGCACAGCGAGCACATGGGGGGACGGGAGCAGGAGTGGGTGGCCCTGACCTTGGCCTGCAGCCGCTGCACCAGCTGGGCCTGCCGCTGCTGGCCTTCCTGGTAGGCCTGCAGCTTGCGCCGGTAGGAGGCCTGCTCCTCCTGCAGCTGCCTCCGCAGCTCCACGCTTTGCCGTACCAGCCCCCTGGGCTCGGGCGTTTCCAGCTCCCCAGACTCCAGCCGCACAGCCTGCTCCAGCTGCAGGGAAGGTCCCTGGGTGAGAGGCCCGGGCCTCCCGGGAAGGCAGGCACAGAACTCTACAGAGGATGCCAGGCTGGGCCCGGACCCACAATGCCTTGCAGGCATACATGGGCAAGCCCAGGGTGTAGAGCACGCGTGCACAGGGTAATGAGGCTGTGCATGGACACAGGCTGAGCATGCATGGACACACAGACAAAGCACGGGTGGACACATGCAGGTGGGCCACGAACATGTGCATGCAAAACACAAAGCTGCACGGGGTTGGGGGGGGAGGGGAACCTTACAGGCCCTCCGTGCACTTGCGTGCGGGCACCATGAGCCTCTCCGCCAAACACCTAACCCAGCTGTGGTTGATTATTAGCAACATGCCTATGTCTCCCCATCCCCACCCGAGGTGAGCTCAGGAAAACCTAGATTTTTGTTCTCCATTGTATCTTAGACCCAGGAGAGTGGCAGTGGCATGTTTGTTGAATCATGAATTAATCGCATGAGCACATATGAATACATTCAAACAGAGGCAAAAATATCCGCATGCATATCTGAGCTTGGAGACACGCACACACATAAGGCACAGTGGCAGTCTCAAACATTCCCGGGGTGACACAGATGAACGCCCCGCCCCCAATCCCCACACCCACAGCGCTCTGTAAGAGGCACACAGAGGCACACACTCGAACGGAGGGCGCGCTTATACGGAAAGCTGCTGTCAGCGCCCTGCTCCACCCCCAGGAGCCTGGCAGCCCCTTCATTATCAGACCCTGTGAGCACAGGCTGGACGCCTGCATGCCTGGTTGTCATCATCTGTTGCTCTGGCTGAGTCTCCTAACCCCTCAGGCACCTGCTGGTCCCAGGGGGCCCTTCAGTCTCCTTGAGCTGTTGGGGAAAGGAGGAGGGAGCAGGCAGCTGAGGATGAGCAGGACTGACAGAGGAGTGACAGTGCCCAGGGAGAACCAAGGGGAAGACAGCCCAGCCTGGCTGATCCCGCCCCAGGCCTACACTCACCATCCACCTCCCCAGTGCCTGGCCTGCTAGCCCGTGCACGCCATTCACATGCCCCCCCACACCAGGTCCCAGGGAAGCCAACAGCAAGGGCCACTGCTCTCACCCTGGCTAAATAACGGGACCGGACCAGGCCAGCCCTCTAGGCCTCCATTCACCCAGGATGCCCGCGAGCCCTCCGACGAGCCACCGACCATGCTAACAACCTGCTCTCTACCCACCTCACCCCATGCGCTGGGGTCAGTGCCAGAGCGGGGCGGCAGTGGCCACTGGGGTGCCACCCGTAAAGAGGGGCCAGTGGGGAATGCTTGAGGGCTTCTGCCTGGAAGGAAGGCTGCAGGCTCGTGATCAGTGTCTACACGGAGTCTACCTAAGTCAGGTGGCAGGACAGTGTCTCCATCCGAGCGGGCGGCACTGAGATCCCGGGTGCTGTGCAGCGACGCGGGCTCGCCTCACTGGCTGTGGCTGGGCTGTTTTGTCATTTGTCTCCATGTGGGACCCTGTGTGTCTTTGTGTCTAGGCCTTCACAGGGACCTCTGTGAGTGCCCATGTGTTCATGTGTTTGCTTTGTTTTTTAAAGATTTTATTTACTTATTTGAGAGAGCAATACAGAGATAGTGAGAGAGAGCACAAGCGGGGAGAGGGAGAAGCAGGCTTCCTGCGGAGCAGGGAGCAGGGAGCCCGATGCGGGGCTAGATCGCAGGACCCCGGGATCATGACCTGAGCCGAAGGCAGAGGCTTAACGACTGAGCCCCCCAGGCGCCCCTGTTCATGTGTTCTTATGTCTGCGTGCAGACCTGTAAGTGGGCAGGGCTGGGGAGAGTGTCTGGGCTCCACGTGTGTCTGCAGCATGCGTCTCAGCCACTCTCTGCAATGTGCAGGCATGCAGCATACCTCTGTCTGGCTGTGTGTGTCCCCGAGTCTGCAGGATGGGGTAGCTCGGTGGTGTGGCTGTGCGTCTGGGCAGTATGTGCTGTGAA
Source organism: Neomonachus schauinslandi (assembly GCF_002201575.2). Taxonomy (NCBI): domain Eukaryota; kingdom Metazoa; phylum Chordata; class Mammalia; order Carnivora; family Phocidae; genus Neomonachus; species Neomonachus schauinslandi. The sequence continues at coordinate 11,701,697 of NC_058406.1, read as the reverse complement.
TGGGGGAGGGGGGGACTGTGTGGCATCTGGCTGTGGGGGGGACTTATGCTGTGTCTGCTCCATGAATCGGAGTGTATCACTATGGGGGACTTGTGTTTCCATGTGACATCTGTGTGTGTCCGGGTGGGGTCTGATCGGGGCCCCTGCCCTGTGTGCTTTGCACATCTGTGTGAAGCAGGTGCTATTTGCTGCTGTGATTTAGGGGGGTTCAGGCAGTCGTTGGGTGCCCTACAGGCTTCTGCAGTGCTCACAGCCAGGCCCGGGCCTCTCCCAGCCACACCTTGCCCCTTTGCACAAACTTCTCCCCTCACAAAACAGCCTTTCAGTTTAACTTGTAATTCAAAAGGGAAAGAGGCGGGTCACCAAGCTGAGGATGAAAGAAGTTTACTGTCTCCCCTAGCAACCGCTGCCCTACTACCCGCCATTCATTCACTCGGTCCAGGTTGCCATGGACACTGGGGGAGCCCAGGGGGTCTGGCCTGTGGAGCCCAGGGGGCGTGGCCTGCCTTCCTTTCCTTCCCATTCCCAGCTGCCTCGCCCAACACCTGCTCCTCAGGGACAGGAAGATGGGGGGCCTGGGTTCTCCTTCTGACCTGGGAGGTGGCCACGGGGAGCCCCCGCCTCAGTTTCCCTACATGCAGTCAACAGGACACAGATCCTGACCTCTCCTCCACTTCTTTTTCCCAGGGATGCCGCGGGGTTGCAAGGGTCAGAACAACCTCACTGATGGGTCTCCAAACAGCCCACATGTAACAGTTATGGCCACGCGGGCCGGCCCTGCCACCTGCACCATGGGAACAAGTGGGCAGCAGGGACAGAGTGTCACAGGACCACAGAGCCCTGTGGCCTTAACCCAGCCTTAACCCAGCTCCACCACTGACCTTGGGGCCTATCAAGCCCTGCTCTGGGCCTGCTTCCCCATCTGTAATACGGTGATCTCCAGGCTCTGATGTTCTCCGGGAGCCCACGCCCCAGGACAGGCCTGGAGGTCACTCTCATCCAAACCCTGCCTGCAGGTGGGGGGCCTCACTCACACCACCTCACACTGAGAAAAGTGAAACACCCGGCTCCCTCTACATGCTATTCAGGGGCCTCCCCAGCCACATGAGGGAATCTTCTAGACTAATGCAGCAACCCCCCACCCCGCCCCAACCAGCCTTTGGCCTGCTGCAGCCCTAGCCTCAGCAGCTATGTCTTAGCAGAAAAGAAACCTGCCACCTCCCACCTCTCGTTCTCTTCCCCCGCCAGCTGGGGGGAGCCACGCCAGCTTCACTGTCAGTCAGAAGATGGCATTTAAGAGACAGCCCCCGGAGGCCTGGCACTGTGCCAGTGGCTAAAAGATGAGAGGGGGCTAAACTGGAGGAGGGCTGGCTCAAGTCCCCGTCACCCCCAAGAACAGGAGATTCGGGCCAGCCCACTCTCCATACTCCTGCAAACCTGGGAAAACTAGCTCTGCACTGTCCCCAGCACTAGGGGCCACCCCAGGCCCCCCCCCCCCGCGCTGCTCCTCTGCAAGTCTCAACAAGTCGGGGGCCTATCCAGGCGAGCCAATGGCAGGACAATGGCACACCCCGCAACCACCCACATAAATGCATGCCCCTCTTCCCCACCGAGTAGGCAAGCCCCTGCGTGACAGGCCCAGCCCAGGGATCCTCGGCTAACCTGGCTCTGCCTAGCGCACGGGAGGCTCTGGGCCAGCTTCCAGCTCTGGGCTTCAGTCTCCCATTTGTTACATCCAGAGGCTCATGTCCGAGGTCCTTCCAGCTTTCCAACTGCCCCCCCTGGAACTCCCAGCACACCCAGAAAACAAAACGGCAATGCACAGCCCTGGGCTGGGGGTCGAGAGCCTGAGCCTTCACGAGCCTCCACCGGCTGTGTGACCCCAAGCCCGGTGCCGTCCCTCTCGGAGCCTGCTATCCCCTCTGTTAAATGAGCATCATAATGGTCTCAACCTTGGGGCAGCAAATGTGATGCACCGAGCAAGCGCCGGGCCCATAGGAAGGCCTCAATAAACAGTAGTTACTGGGATGGCTGTTACCACCCACACATCTCCCATCTAGACACTCCCTCCCTCGGGCAACTCTCTCACCAACTGCCAGCCACCATCCACTGCCTAGCGATCCCTCTCACAAGCCTGGAGCCCCAAAGGAGACAGTGCAGTCCTGGCCCAGGCCCTGGGGTCCCCACAAGCCTGCAGCACGGTGCTCAGGGAATGTGAGTCCTGTCTGGACTTGGAGGCTGGCCTGGCTTCTCCCTCCTTCCTTGGCGAGGCCTCACCCCCGTGGGGAGTGGCTGCAGGTCTGCAGCTGCCCGTGCCTACTCCAGCCTGCCTGCCTCAGTGTCCGGCCGCCGCTGGCCGGACCCCAAGACCCACATACACGGGAGCACAGAGAGATGGCCAGACACTCGAGGCGTGGCAGGGGCCTCTAAGGGTCTTACTCTCTGTCCCCACCCCAAGCAGGCGTGGGACAGATAGGAGTGAAATACCCTGGTGAGAGGCACTTTATTCGGTCAGCTCGTTGACTCCTCCCAAGCCCACATCATATTAGCATGCCCGCGACAGAAAACAGACTGGGAGGGCACAGTGTTTTGCTCAAGGCCACTCACGCCAGCAGGGCCACGGTCGGCACCCAGGCCAGCCTGACTGCGGGCCCACCTTCAGCCCGGTGCCCGGGCCCGGCCCGGCTGTCTCCCGGCCCTCGCCTCAGGGGAGCACCCTGGCCCTGAGGCAGCACCCACCCTCTCGCTGACCGCGTTGTACTTGATGGCCAGCTCATCACGCTCCGCACGGCTCTGGGCCAACAGGTCCTCCACGCGGGACAGCTCCTGCTGCAGCAGCTGGTTTTCCTCCTGCAGTGACAGCATGGACGCCATCTCTGTGGCCGGCAGCGGGGCTGGAGAGGGACAGCAGACACGAGGTTGGCTTCCCCCGGGGTGCAGGGGGGCACGCTCCCACGACATCCATCACCGGAGGCGGGAAGGGGGCCCGGGCCCCTGAGCGGGGACGCAGCAGCAGAGCACACATAGAGCTGAAGAAAGGGGGGGGGGGGGGGGGGGGGGGGCGGGGGGCAGAGAGATGGGCCTGGAGCTAGACTCAGAGTGGACACAACCAGAGCAGAAGGGTGGCCCCAGCAGACCCAGAACGTGAGGGAAGGAGGCTCAGTCTAGGAGGCAGGGACTAGACCTGAGTTCTAGCTCCTTCGTTCTCCAACTGTTACTCGTCTCTGGGCCTCAGTTTTGCTGATCTGGAAATGAGTGGAACGGGTAACGAGACCCGACCAGGAGAGCAGGGAGGCCTCACTTAACATGTAACTTCTGAAGCCAGGGCTTAAGATAGTATGGGTCATGTTGGGAGGAGAAGGAGGAAGAGGAAGAGGGAGGAGGAAGAGGAGGAGGGGAAAAAAGGCCAAAGGGAGAAGTAGAAGTGTTCCCCCATCCTGTGGGCTCCCCTACCATCCCAGGACAATTGGACACACACCACAGGCCTTTAGGCTCTTCCAGCCTGAGGTGAGGGCAATCTAATTCTCTCACTGCCTGGGGCTCCTAGGGGCCCCAACATCCCTGGTCCTCCCAAGGAGGTTGAGTTTGGACAAGGACTGTGGCCAGAGCACCAGAAACACCATGAAGGAGAGCTACAAATACACCTGCTACGATGGAGTACACCCTTCCCAGATTCTCAAACCACATATGAGGCTGTGGATGCCACCCACCAGGAGGAACAGGGGCCCATCAGCCTCTCTGCCCGGGCAGGGAATGGTCAGTACCATCCCTCGGACTTCTGCAAAGTGCTGAGCTAAGCTGAGCTGCCCTCCCCCTGTAATCTCCAGTTCAGGCAGCTCGCACTGTCCCTGGGAGAGAATGTGGTGTCTGGGTCTAAGTCTTTGCTGCGGGCTGCCAAACGGGGTGCTCATCCCCACTGTCTAGCAGCACCACATGGGGAACAACTCTGAGCAAATATACCTCTGAGCCTTCATTTCCTCATCTGTAAAATGGGTCCCTCCATCACAGGGTTGTGCCTGCCTCACGGTGAATCACTATTGCCATTGACCGCTGGAAAGGGGGATAAGAGGAGGGGTGAGGCGCAGGCAGTGTCTGTAGAAGGTGAAAGAAGAGTAGCACCTTGGCTCTCAGGCTGGGAGAGGTTGCGGGTAATAATCTCTCTGATGCAGGCAGGCAGGCGAGCGGTCCTGGGACGGTCCTGGGCTGGGTCCTGCACACTCAGGCCCTTCTCCTGGCCTGCTCTCAGGACGCTGCTCTCCAGGGTCTGGGGGAAGGACGGGGGGAGAGAGGCTCTGAAGGGGACCTGGGACCCTGGGCTCCCCTGCGTGGGAGAGGAAAAAAGTCCTGCGGCCCAAGATGTGGGTGCCCAGGAGACCCTCAGGAAATGCCAAACGGAGGGAAGCCTGGGAGTTAGAATGGCAAACAGCCCCATGGGAAGGCTCTCTGTGTGCCCCCTGCCCCAGGAAGGAGGCCCCACAAAGGACCAGAGAAGTGAACCAAACCGCATGGCCCACTCACAAACCCCATCCAGGCAGCACAGTGTCGGGGGCTCCAGTCCAGCTCCAGCCCTACATGGATGGGGATTCCACTGTGCTAGCAGAGGTCACCTCAACCCTTAAATCTGGGAGGAGGGATCCCCTTTTCCCCACGGGGCACAGGGATAAGGGAGCCATAGTAGTTGAGCCCTGAGCACCCGCTCTACCCCCCAGTTTGGCTGGGAGCTGCAAGCTGGGGCCCCTGTGCACCCCAAACCCACCTCTCCCACCCCATGACCCCAAGATGCACCTACCACTCATCCACTCCTGCTAGACCCACGCTCCCCTGCCCTGGACAGGGTGGGCTCAGGCCTCAGGACCCACCTGGATAACGGTCTCCAGTGCCGGCTGGTCCTCCAACGGTCCCTCCAGCCCCAAACTCATGGGGCGCAAGCTGTGGGCACCCCCCTCCAGGCCCTTCTCCAGGGCCCCACAGACCAGCTCAGCTCACCCATCCTACAGCCAGACCGCTGTGCTGAGCACAGGGCAGATTAGGCTTAAATCCGGTGGTGCCCCCATGTGACCACCCAGGAGGGAGGGGCTGAGGGAGGGGGAGGGGCCGGGGAAGGAGAGGAGGGGAGGGAAGAGAGGGAAGAGGAGGGATGAAGAGGGGGAGGGGACGAAGGAGGGGAGGAGGTGGGGAGAAAGGGAAAGGATGGAGAGAGGGAGGAGGAGGGCCCTGGAGCTGAGGACCCCCCCCCACAACCCCTTCCCCCCCCCCCACACACCCTGTCCACCCCCCCCAGCTGCTGGGTCCTAGAGCCCTCCAAGCCTAAGGGGTGGGGTCAGTATCAGGAGGCGGGAAAGGCCAGTCTTAGACCTTCTTTGGTGACCCAGACGGCGGTCACGTGATTTGCTAAACCTGTATTCCCAGGGTGCTGGGATGACATTTTTCCCACAACAGGTCCAGGGCCAAGATCGCAGGCTGTGGAATCGCCCACACCAAGCCATCTGAATCCCGTCATCCCCTCACCCCCACTCCCCACCACACACACAGGCTGTGTGCTTCTGAGAAAGCAACTTTGCCTCTCTGAACCTCACTGTCCCCGTGTAAGATGCGGATAGTAACTGGCACCCATCTCATGGAGTTGTCTAGGAGATTAAACCAAAAACCGCGTGGGCACAAAGAGCATGTGACTCAGTGCCAGGTTCACAGTGAGCATTCGATAAATATCGACTTCACTCAGTTGAAAAATCCAAAATGCACAGTCCCTGTACCCCAGGGCCAGAGGTCCGCCCACCACCTCTCATGGTTCCTTGCCCTGCAGCAATGAGGCGGGCCTGGAGCAGTCAGGCCTGAAACTCTGGACTGAGCCACATCACCTGCGGTCCCACGGGAGTCCCAGCGCGCATGGAACTGTTTATCTCCTTCCCTGTCCCAGCGCTCCTCGCTCCTCAGCAGTCTGACCTTGGACTAGGTACCTCTCTGAGCCTCAGTTCCTCATCTCTAGAATGTGACTGAGAGCCCCTACCACAGAGAGACACTGAGGATCCAGTGGGTTGAAAGGTGTAAGGGGGTTTGAACCCCAGCGGGCTCGGAGTGAGCGATGAGCAGACCGCAGCTGCTGTTCCTGTTCCCATGAGCATCAGTCCCGCTTCCTGTGGCCCCTCTAAGTGCCATGTCCCGGAGGAGGCATACTTGCATTATCTCATTAAATCCCCACCACCACCCATTTCCAGATGAGAAAACCAAGGCTTAGAGAGGTTAGAGTTCTCACCCATTCAAAGCGACATGCCCCAGGGAAGTGGTAAACCCAGAGCTCATTCTACTTGGGCCAGGCAGCCCCCCAGTAAGTGCTCCAAGGCGAGGCCAGGCATTTTCCCTCTAAGACTCTACTCCTCTGTCTAGGTCAGACCCAGGAATGCAGCACGTGCTACATAAATGCACCTCAGTCAGGCTGCACCCCTCACCTCAACTAGGAAATCAGCTCTGCAAATGGAAAGCCAGGAAACAGGGCACCAGGCCAAAAAGGTAAGTGCCACCAAGTTGCCATGGCAACCAAGGCCAAATTTAGGCAGAAGTGAACTCGGCCAGGGGCAGAGAGCTGTCACTACAAAACTCTGGGACTCTCATTTTCCCACCTCCAGACACCCTCCAGAAGTCCCCTCTATAGGCTGCACACCCATAACCAGAGCAGGGGGGAGGTCACAAACACCCACTAGGCCAGGATCTCCACCCCTGCTTGCCCAGCTTGGCACCGAGGGGGTCCCAGATGTGCTTGGTGAACTGAACTATTCTGTGCCTTCCCCCAGCCAGTGCCCTAATGGATCAGGGGAAGGGAGCAGGATGCCAGAACCCTTGGCTCTGCCCCGAGTTCTCCCCCTAGAGTCCAACTGGGTTCTCTAGATCCCAAGGCATCACATCTAAACCCTGTGTGTGCCACATCTGCAGTCAAATCTCAGAACAGTGATTGAATTCCTCACAGAAAAAGTCTGGACGTTATAGCTTCAGCATCCAACTCCAGTCTTGGCTATGCCTCCCTACCAGCTGTGTGACCTGGGCCAGTGACTTCACCTCTCTGAGCCTCAGTTTCCTCATCTGTAAAATGGGATGATAATGGTGACTGTTTCTGTCATGAGGATTCAATAAGGTGATCTCTGCTTAGCTGTGTGCTTGGATGTGGTGTGGCAGAGACTGCTATGTGTTCCCCCAAAACATATTTCCAATTCTTCTTAAGAAATGGGACTCCCTTGGGGCGCCTGGGTGGCTCAGATGGTTAAGCGTCTGCCTTCGGCTCAGGTCATGATCTCAGGGTCCTGGGATCGAGTCCCGCATCGGGCTTCCTGCTCCTTGGGAGCCTGCTTCTCCCTCTGCCTCTCTCTCTCTCTCTCTCTCTGTCTCTCATGAATAAATAAATAAAATCTTAAAAAAAAAAAAAAAAGAAAGAAATGGGACTCCCTTGGGGCGCCTGGGTGGCTCAGTCGTTGGGCGTCTGCCTTCAGCCTAGGTCATGGTCCCAGGGTCCTGGGATCGAGCCCCACCTTGGGCTCCCTGCTCTGTGAGGAGCCTGCTTCTCCCTCTCCCACTCCCCTTGCTGTGTTCCCTCTCTCGCTGTGTCTCTCTCTGTCAAATAAATAAATAACATCTTTAAAAAAAAAACGATTACATGCTATTAAGGAGTGTGTAAGTGTTGGCTCTTACTAAGTGTCATCATTACTACCACTACTTATTATTGGCTCTTCCCAGTACCCATTCTAGAACCTTGTGCCTGGTACCCAGTGGCGTACCTCAGCCATTGTTTGGCGTATAAATACAGAGGAGACGCTCTTTGCACTTGCTCCCTCCCATTCCTGCTGGGCTCTGGCCCACCCTCCCAGCCTGCTTGGCCTTTGCCCACCTTCCAAGCCTGCAGTTTGCCAGATCTAGCGGCAGGAACCAGCCAAAAAGTCCCTCGGAGATTACTCATGCGTTTCAAACACACCCGTGTTCTTACCCACTTACACCTTTATTCTCCTACTGCTGACCAGAAATTAGAACAAAAACACTGCACCAACCATGAGCCCAGCCCTCTGCCCATAACTTTGCATCTGTACCTTGTCTGTTTTAACCTTCTTTTTTTTTTTTTTTAAAGATTTTATTTATTTATTTGAGAGAGAGAGCACATGAGAGTGGGGAGGGTCAGAGGGAGAAGCAGACTCCCCGCCGAGCAGGGAGCCGGATGCGGGACTCGATCCCGGGACTCCAGGATCATGACCTGAGCCGAAGGCAGCCGCTTAACCGACTGAGCCACCCAGGCGCCCTGTTTTAACCTTCTTGATAGCCCTGTGATGCCAGTAGTGTTCTACCCACTTTACAGATGAAAACACTAAGGTCCAGCGAAGTTAAATAACTTGCTCAAAGTTACCCAGCATGAAGAGCCAGAGCCACATGTGAGACCCAGGCATGCCTGGTTCCAAAGTTTTGAACAATAACAGCAATGGCTACCACTACGTAGCGCTTACTGTGTGCCAAGCACCACCGTGGGTCTCGGATGTGTATTATATAAGCTGCTGCCATCTTCTGCCTGCACTGCTGAGATGGCTCTTCATAGGTCTCCCTGCTTCCACTCTTGTCCTTCAGTTCCAGTCTACTCTCATGCAATGGAGACCACATCCCTCTTCTGCTCAATGCCCCCCCACACCACACACACACACACACACACACACACTCTTCCTATCACACTCAAAATAAAATAACAAAATTCAAAGTCTGGCCACAGCATACAAGGCTTGCCCAGTCTGGCCCCAGTCCACTTCTCCCACCTCATCATCCCCTTTTCTCCCTCCCCTTGCTCATGCCACCCTAGCCATGCTGGCCTTGATGCTCATCAAAACACATCAGGCACGCTCCCACCTCAGGACCTTTGCACCTGCCACTTTCTCTGCCTGCAATGCTCTTCCCGCTTTTGCATGGCTGATTCCTGCTTGTCAACCAGATCTTGACTCAAAAATATCATCTTCTGAGGGAGCTAATCCTGACCTCCCAACTAAAGTGGTCCCTGCCCATAGTCATACTCTGTTTTCTGTAACATGTATGTTCTCTTTCTCCTCCAAGGACAGGGACCAAGTTGGCCTTGTTCAATGCTGTCTCCACAGCCAGCGCTCCATAAACAGCTGTTGAATGAATGAATGAATGCTCAGAGACAAGTAATAATATAGGAATAATATAGGAAATAAATGAAAGAAATTAAAGAAAAAGAAACAATTCCCCTGAGCTTTGGTGGGCGTCACATTGGGCAAGTCCCGGCCATAAATGATGTCACCCACAGACTGGGATCCCAGAAGGACCCCCAGGTCTAAAACTCAGGAGCTCAGGGTAAAAACCTGACAGTGTCCCCCACAGAGGACCACTGAGTGGGAAGGGTGCCTAGTGTCCAAGGGTTGGCCCTCATCTCCAGGGCTTGAGAGAAAGCCTGGGGAGAGGAGGAGCTAAGTCAGGCAAAGCTTCAAGATCCAGGCGTTCTGACTCCTGAGGTCTTTTCTGAACCCTGCTCCTAACTAAGGAGCCCAGCCTGGCCTTAGCCTCGGTCTGCTCCTAACACAGGACTTGTTTATTTATGAAGCACCTGCTGTGAGCCCAGCTAAGGAAAAGAGGAAATCTCAGATGAAAACAGACAGAAGGTACCCTGATGGACCCTGCCCCACAGTGTCCCAATCCCCCAGACAAGTCCCAGTCCCAGGGGGAGCTGGGGAGACTGGCCACCATGGGAGCAGACATCGGCCCAGACCACAGTCCTCTCGGGTCTGCATAAAAATCACAACGGAGACCATTCAAAATGCCAACCGTAGGCCCCATGGTGAGAAACCCGAGGAGGGCCCAAATCCCTGCACAGGCTGTGCCATCTTGCGCCACTCAATTGACCACTCTGGGCTTCAGTTTCCCCATCGGTAAAATGGGGCTACTCTGCACTCCATCGGGTCGCAGCGAGGGCGAAATGCCTTCCCGCGCGAGGACTGCAAGGACGGTGTCGGGCCCACAGGAAGCCGCAGCGCGGGAGCTGCTGTTTGTGGCGACGGTGGGGAAAGGCCTCCCGCGGCGGCCCAGCCGGCG